>NC_142503.1:19227500-19380367 GCF_057876585.1 Rhinolophus sinicus
ACTCAGAAGCAATGAGCATTCTAGAAATTTTAACCTAGATGAGGCAGGAGAACAGAACTTCTGAGTTTAGAATTCCATCCATACTATTCTCTTTTTTTCATTGATCCAACACTTGGTGTGGGAACTGGAGTATGAAAGAGGAATAGTGCATGCTGAACATTGCACCAAATTATTTCACTGTAAACATTTTTTCCTCAGAATCACACTTCCTGAGGAAAAAAGCTCCTACCTCCAGACTTCTCATTACCTAGAAACTGAGGCTATATGTATTCTTCTCTCTCTCTCTCTCTCTCTCTCTCTCTCTCTCTCTCTCTCTCTCTCTCTCTCTCTCTCTCACACACACACACACACACACACACACACACACACACACACACAGGCAAGGACAAGGAAAAAGGGAGTGTGATTTGGGTGAAATAATCCATTCCTACTTTCAAGGAGAAATGTGATTGCTACTGCAGAAAGAAGAAAAAGACATATAGACTTCAAGAAATCTCCTCTGTGTATCCTAGTACTGCCTGTCTAATAAATAAAAGTTAATGGAAAAAGAAAGCCAGTCTATACAAGAAGAAAACCAGAATGTTTAGATCCCTCCAATGTGAAGTTTCACTCATGTTCTTTGGTAAGGAATGATGACTGGCTAATAATCAAACTAAAATGAAAGGAAACAGGGAATGAATAGTGAAGAAAGCCATCCTACAATACATATTCACTACTAGTTGATGACATTAGGATTAATGAAGTGTTTTGTGTTTTCTTCTCTGTTGAGTTAAAAAATATTGTATTGTTTATATTGAATAATATTTTTCATATCTATCAATTTTATATAGAGATAATTAAATTATAATTTAATCCACAGATTACCAAATATTAAGATTGATTATGACAGAACTAGAGAAAAAACAGTCTTTCTTAGGATAAAACATATTTTCAGTAGAGTGCAACCAATAATATGCAGTTGTATTTTCTCTCTCTTAGAGAGCTAGATAGTGTTTAATATTATGAAACATTTAAATTATGCTAGGTAAGAACTATTTTTAGTTGTAAATATGGGAAGATGTATTTTTGTTGGAAACACAAAAGTGTGGAATATAGTGCTTTTTTTCTCCTTTACTTTCCCTTCCGTCCTTCCTCTTTACCTCCCTCCCTTCCATCCATTTTTTTTTTTTTTTTCTTTCTTTTCATATCCAGTTGCAATGCTTGGGAAATCCCTCACCTTATTAATCTAAATAGGAGACAGAGCCTCCTTCATACTGTAGATGCAGATAAGACCAGGTAGACACTTTCTCAAAGCACTTGAAGAACATGCATGGAATCTGACCTAGTAGGCTCTGACAATCAAGTGTTCTTAATGTGGGATTGGAAAAAAAAGAAAAAAGGGGACACAAAGATTCTAGAACTACATAAATTTCATTCTCCTGCAATGGCATTTCCAGCAAGATTTCTTACTTGGTGACAATATCAGTGGTGTTAATACCAGCATCTAGAAGTGCTTTCTCAATGATGTCTCCATGTCAGACTGAAACATCTATACTGCTATGTGTGATAAAAGCAATTTCTTCAAGAAACATTCTGAAAGGATAGTTTGGTTATTGCTCTCATCCATGTGGCAAGCACCTTTTCCAACAATTATCTACACTTTCAAATATTCTTAATAAATTCCTTTTCTGCTTATTTTAGCTATATGCTGTTTCTCCAATTTTATGCCAACACTTATTACTGATAGAAATGTAGGCAGAAATTTGATTATTAGCACTAGTCATGCTGTTAAAAATAATCGCAATGGTCTCTCTGAAGAAGAGTTGGAGTAGGTGAAGGATACAATGAGAGTTATAAAAAATAAATTAATATAAGCAAATGTTTCCATTTACTAACAAAGGGTACAGAAACATAGAGCAGAACCTAGAATAGGATCAAAGGAAAGAGATATTTTGTCATCTGTTTCCCTATGGGAATAGTCAAAATAAAGTTGGGTACAGTTTTGATGCAAGAAAAAGGGAATATATGCAGTTATAAAGGGTTTTAAACAATGAAAAGAGACTGAAGTGCAGAGCAAAACCATAGTTGTCTGTAGAAAGGAACACGAGCAATTCTTACTGCAATGAGAGTAAGACAGAAGATATAGAAACAGGATTAGATACGATAGTTTAAATGATGGTGGGGAAGTTAGGTAGGTTTCTTCTAATTTCATATATTTTCTTTATGAGTTATTTGACATTGTTATTGACTAAAGGGGAACAGGAAATAGGAGATATCAGAGATGTTAGGAGAGAAAAACTGAAAAATATTTTAACTAATAGAAAATTAATTTATTAGGACTGTGTTCCATATTTATTGTGTTAGACAGTCTAAATCCTTTTTTTTTTTTTTTCGTCAAATGAATGCTTTCATTATCCATGAAAGTATACTCAATTATCTTGAGGGAATGCCCGTGGAATGGATGCATGCTTTCTTTCTGTCTTAAAAATATGAGTCAATTTATTGCCATATTATCACTGTTGTATCATCTCCCACTTAATGAAATATTTATTGAACCAATGTGGCACTACTATACAAAGCAACATAGGAGATAATGAAATTAAAGAAATAGAGTAGGTGTGTTGAAGAGATAAAATATTCAGAAAAATTGTGAGTTTATCTGTGTGATTCTAAATTTGAACTTTTGAAATCTGAGTATTCTTGAATAAGCCAGGACACAAGAGGCTGTAAATAGTGTTAGATTGTCTTAAATGTTGTATGTTTCCCATCCTTTCCCACTTAATCTCCTTTGTTGGGTCTTAATAAATTTTCACTATCATCATTATAATAACAAGTTATGAAACAAAACACCTCAATTTGATTTCTGCAGATAGCTCTTAATTATAAAGAAAACTAATGTATTAATTAGCCAGGGCAGTAGGTGTCTATGAGTAAACCTGGTGACTGTTTCACCACCTAAAGGATACTTAAAGAATTTTTATAAAATTTTCCTTTCCCCAAGTTTATAATACAGGAATAAAAGTATCCAACACATTCTTGTTGAATGACTTGGTGTAATGAACTGTTCTCTAGCAATTCATAACTTATAAAATGATAATTTTCTCGTTAGAATATGCTAGGGAACCCTCATCTTCATTCCCTTAATGATGATATGGGGAGGGAGAGAGCTATTTTGTTATATCAACACTCCAAGCACGGCATAGAATAGCTTCTGAAAGTTGTTGACTTGGAGGGGTAAAGCACTTTTGCCTTTTTTCAAATGTCATGCTATGTCTTCTATGAGAAATGAAACAACATAAAATTGATTTGCCTACAGTTGAGAGGCACTTGGCACTTCAGATGATCTTGTTATCTACAAATTATTTCTAACAGTTTTCGCCAGATTTTCTTTCAATGCATGTGTACAACAAATTTGGATTATTTCTCTTGCAAATATATACAATTTTATCAGAATCAGAATAGGAAAAAAAAAAAGAGCAAAAGCAAATTGCAAAAGAACCTTGGCCTTGGTAAACTGCAGATATTTTCAACTGCATTTAGTTTGATTAAAAAATGAGTAAGATGTGGTAACATATACTGAAAAATATGAAGCGAAAAGAATCCTCACTTAAGCAATTAGAGAGGACCTGGGATGCACTCAAAGTCTGTGTAATAATGCAAATGCATTTTGAAAAAAAAGAAAGAAATAGAGCAGTAAACTTAGTGACTTGGGATTGGGTTAAACAAAATATTTTCATAATTATTAAATTTTTAATCATCTTAAAGTAACCAATATAGCAGTCTGGGTTAGACTGAGAAGTATAAAAACCAGTGGATTACCCCATGATCAATCAACTTTTAAATCTAAGCTATGTCTACTTGACAATCTTAATATCTTTTAAGTAAAAGGTAAGAATAAAGTTAAATAAGTAATTATATATATATATGTGTATATATATATATATACACACAAATATATATATACATATATATATATATATATATATATATATCTATATATCATTGAACTAAAAATTATGTATATGTACACATACATAAAAATGTATTTTTCAATCAAATATAATAAAGCTTTTATTTTCAGGAAATATGTGATCAAAAGAGGTACTCATATTTTGAAATACACACACACACAGAGTGTGACAAAAAAATGTATACACATTTTCTTAAGGAAAAACAGTAGTAACATTATGCTGATGGTAACCACTTTGAGCACCTCTTGTAATTGCACAAGTCAAACATGACTTGTATCACATTTTGCTATCGGTATATATTGAGTAATGCAATTTCAATACAGTTTTTTCTCTCTTAAACTGTGTATACATTTTTTTGGCACCGTGTGTGTGTGTATGTGTGTGTGTGTGTGTGTGTGTGTGTGTGTGTGTGTGTGTGTAATGAAACGTAATTCAGACAATAATTGACTAATGCTGGATATGCTTAAACTGTCTAGCATCCATGAATGAGATACAAAGATGATCTGACTTAGTTATTATCAGGAACTTTGAAAGGAACTTGATTTGGTGATAGAATTGGGACAGAATACCATACAATAGTAAGAACCAAATTTAGTTTCTCTGAATAAGAGTATTTAGCAAAACTGTGTGGAGAATAAGTTGAATCTTATTAAAACAGAAGAACATTCAAAATATAAGAGATGTAATATAGGAAGATGTTGATAATTCTACTTCAAAATGGTCTTAAATCAATTTGGAATGTTTATTTCTGGATTCTCTTATTTTATTGGCCAAATTAAGGCTTGTTTATTTTTGTCAGGTGCTATATTATTGCCTATTTCATGGCTTTTTAATATGTATTGTTTATAATTCTTAGTCTTTCCAAAATTGCTAATTAACACTTTATTATATTCAAATTCAAAGAATGAATTGAGGATTCATTGTATAAATATAAAAATATATTTTTAATATAATTAGATTTTTTTACTTACATACTTTTCAATGTTCAATCTTTTAACCATATGAAATTAAATTCTTTCAAACTATTTAAATCATTATAATTTTTAGAATTACACGATTTTTAAATATTTTAATATAGTTTTAACAATATATATTCAACATTTGACTTATGTAAATATTTTAGCATCATCAAGTTTCAAGATAAAATAGCTAGTACTTAGCTTGATTTTTGCATTAAGTCAATGTATTTAGAACTTAACCTTCTAGAATAATTTCCACTCTTTTCTATCATATACAAATTCTCATTAAGGAGAAAACATTTGTTGTTTTATAGTATCTGGATCATGCAGCTTGTACTGTACAATCCATAATACCATGTCATTAAAAGTAATGTTGGTGTGGCAGAAGAATGCAAATGTCAATACACATATTTTTATAACCTTTAAAATTCCAAACATAAATGTCATCTGGTGAGAAACATTATCTCAGTATAAGAGGATGAATTTGTTTTTGCTGGATTATGATTTTCTAAATCATTCCTGGTTGGCTTCTAAGAAGTTGTTAATGGGTTCTAAATCTTATAACTCATAGATACAATGATTTTTTTTTAGAAGATTATGGGTTTGGGTTTCTATAGATCTTGACATTTTGCTAATGCATGAGCACTTTGGAAAATCAAGTTATGTCAATTTTACAGATTTACCCTCCAACATTACCAGCTACCTTTACCGTGTATTTAAACTTAAAAAATGAGATAATATATTTACCATTAATTTAAATATGGGACATAAGGTCAACTTCCTAAACTAATATTTTAAATCCAACCCCTACATAAGTTCTGACCCAAAACACATTTTTGTGGGAAAATTGGAGATGAACTTGAATGAAACTATATTTTTTGTTTTACTTAGTGTGAATATTCACATATTTCATTAACGAAATTGTTTTTTATTTGAGTGTGCTTCCACAGAGTCTCATTAAATGTTACTTATTATAAAGTATAGACAATCTTCTAAAAGCTAAACAATTCTGAAACCCAAAGTATATTTGTCTGTAAGGAACATGTAAGATGTGTGTACCTATTCTGAAATAAAGTAGCAAAGTTATACAGCAAATTGACTTTATATATTTCATTAGTTAATGTTATGTAAGCTTCTATAACAAGTAGCTTCTTAACTTTGGTAGTTTAAAAACAAGGACTTTATCTCTATAAACATAACATTTCAAGGCTGCTGTGCCTAAGCAAACACTCTTCTGTTATGGCATACTTCTGTGGTCCAGGTTGCTTGCTGTGGATTTGTCAAACCTAGATCTCCTTGTTACCAGCTAGTGCAGTGGAGTGGAGTGTATGGAGTAGGAATGATGATTTCTAAAATCTTTCTCCTGGAAATAATGCTCATCAATGTGTTTTGTCTTTTAGGATTAAAACTAAGTACGTGGCCACCCTGTACTGCTGGAGGGAAGGGGAATATAGTCTGTGACTAGACAGCCCTTTTGGAAGATGTCTTACAGTGAAGAGAGAATAGACAAATCCATGGAGACAGTAGGTTATTGATAAATTCCTAGAGACAGATATTAGATTAGAGACAAATCCCTAAAGACAGAACATAGGGTAGCAGAGGGATCTTATAATTGGTTATAACCATTTTTTTTTGGCCAGGAAAATCTCCTGTATTTAAACAATGGTGATGGTTGTGTAACCCTGCAAATATACTAAAAAACAAAAACAAAAAACACTAAATTGTTCACTTTAAAAAGATGGACTTTATGATATGTGAATTATATCTCAATAAACTGGTGTTCTTTTAAAAAAATATGGGTACTCTTAAAGTTTTTTGAAGGAAATTTATCATCTTATTTCTTTCCTATTCTACCAATGAGTACTTTTTTTTTTTTTTTTTTTTTTTTTTTTTTGCATAGAAGAAATGATAAACATTTAAAAATTAGTGAATAAAATATCTCCGGCAAAAAGAATTTGTTGACCATTATATATGACCTTTGTACATACTTTTCAGTGTAGGTTAGAATTATTATGCCTGTGTACATCCCTGAATATTTTTTTTACTCTTTCTATATCATCATGATCATCACCGGGATGATCTTTAGTATCATAGCTCCAAACTTTTGAACCACCGCAAGATTTCATGGAAGTTTGCTAAACTCCCCACATGAATTATCTGATTTATTCCTGATAAACTCTATTTGACATAGCTTGCCTTATTATATGAGCATTTTAGGTTAGAAAAGTATAGCTTTGAGTGTTTAAGCAAGTTACTCAAGGTCAGCCAGATAATTAGTAGAGGAGCCAGTATTCAAAATCCAGGTGAGTTTGATACCAGAACGTGAGTTCTGAAAACCCTTCCCATATTGCCTACAGAATAAATTAAATAACACAGAACATGTGAGACATATAGATACACATAGACATCTGTGTAGTCTGAATTCTGCAATATTTAATTTAAAAGTTTATCTTCTACTTAAATGCATTCTTATTCTTCACAAACATAATATTACCTATCTTTCTAGGTTGTCTTTTGCCCATTTATTATTCAATATATTTTCAGAAACTGTTAATCAGTAAAAAGTGCTGTCTTTTTACAAATATTGGATTGCTTAAACAGCATGTCTCCAATATTTCAACTAACTTAAAATTAACAGTACAACATAAGTTAAAATCATAGACAAATGTCTCTGAATTACAAAAGTAAATAATGGTTCTTCTTTCTGGTTTTATCAGCAGTGTCTGTGACAGTGTTAAAAATGCTATTTCTAATTCAGTAAAAAGTTATCACTAGATACCTTGCAGGCAGCAAACAGAAGAAAAAGCAATTAAAAATTCTAAAAATAGCTGATTTCTGTAATTCATTTTAGTAGGACAAGGAATGAACTTTACAGTGTTTTGTTGTTGTTTTTTTCCCTCTTATTTTAGAAACAATTTATTATGGAGAATATAACTTTAAGAAAAAAAATCAATAAGTGTGTGATCTCCCCATAGACAAGAAGTCAATTTTTCTTAAGTTATTTTGAAATGTGAAATAATTTTCTTCTCCAATTTAATATCCAGTACAGGGTTATTTCTAAAATATGTAATACATACATATGATTCCAAGAAATACGTAAGTTTGGTGATTTTCTTGGCAGCCAAAGAAGAAAAGTAGTATTATTTCCTCAACTCAAGAGAATTTTGCTCAAATATAGTCAAATTATCACAAGCTGGGCACTTTGGAGAGCTGCCATGACTCAGATTTAAAACAAAAAAGTAGATTTTAATCCTGTGGGATCCAACTATCATAATATTACCTGTGTGTGACTAAGCATATTCGCCTCTCTAATGAAAACAATTTACACGCACACACACACACACACACACACACACACACAAACACATACCCCCACACACACACATCCAGATTCCATTCCATTTGGTCTGTCCTATTTTTATATTATTGCAACATGCTTATTGGCATGTCAGCACAAACCTATTTGCACAAACCTATTTAGATGCATTTGTGATTATTCCATAGATCAAACTCCTCAAATGAGAAGCAGAGAATTGTTGGATCAAATTACATGAAATATTTTAAGGGTTTTATAAAAATTGTTAAGTTGTTACAAAAATTCAATATTGATTTGCATTCTGTTCTTCAGTGTATGAGAATGTCTGTTCCATCACAATATTGCTGAAATTTGGTGTTAACATGAGCCACTTTGATAAGTGGCAAATATTGCTCTCCATAGCTATTCATTTGAATTCTACAGGACAACAATCTTTGATTCATTTATTGAACTTTCATATTTTCTTTTCTGTGTGTGAGTTCTATAATATTATTCATAGATTGATATTTGTTTGTTTCTTTGCTTATTTGTTTGTTTGGCACCAGGCTAGAGTATAAGGGCATATGCTTTTGGTATTAGAGAGTTATCAGTTCAAATCTCAGCTCGGTTAATTAGTAGGTGTCTTTGAACATGGTAACTCATTCCCCTAGAGCTTCACTACCCCATCAGATCATAGGATTGATAAGGCAAAATAAGGATACTAATAGAAATATGAGCTACAAACTTATAAAATAGATAAGTCATGGGACTGCAATGTGCAGCATAGAAAAAATAGTCAGCAATATTGAAATAACTTTGTATGGTGACATGATTACTAGACTTATTGTGATGATCAAGATCATAAGGTATATAAATGTCAAATCAATGTGCTATACACCTGAAACTAATACAATATTGTATGTCAAGTATTCTTTAACAAAACATAAATTAAAAAAAAAACAATGAAATCACTAAGACATTAGATCCAGGTAGTTATGAATGCCTCTTATAGTATAAAAGCACTTTACACATGCAAATATGTTTGCCTCCGTTAATAAACAAAGAGTCTTATTAACTTGCTTATTTATATTTAGCATTGGAATATGAGAAGTGTTTTAGAATAGATCAGAATAAAAAGAAGACAAGAATGGAGGGTTTAAATGACTCTTCTCACCCACAAATTCCTTTAGACTGATGTAAAGCATCTAAAGGTAGACAAATGAGAATCAATTATGACAAAACAGTTCCAGAGATTCTTCGCAAAACTGAGCATAAGTAGAATTGCTGTGAAGCATTATTGATGGATGGCTAAGAGTGTGGGGCAAAATCTTTTTCATGAATTTACATGGAACAAAGCACTTTTCTAGGCTCCAGAGATATATGGGATCAATCAGAAATTCTAACCATTGCATAAATATTAAAGACTCTCAGAATGGCTTGTGGCTATCAACAAATCCATTCAATGTGATGCAGGAAGTACATAGCGACAAGTAGCTATGAAGTGATGACTGCAGTTTATAGAGTACAGCTTTGACCTTTTGGAGAGTATCAAAAAATAACCAAAAAGCGGGCAGAGACCTGCTCTTATGATAGAATAACTATTGAGCTAGCAGACATTCAGGTTATAAAATTTTTAAAAATAAATTCTGTGTTCAAAATTACTTATCCTTTCCTTTATATGCTGTTATATTCTCCACATTCAAACCTAAGAGAAATATCCAGTTATGTTCTCTCGAGTTATCTGTAGCTTTACTCACAGATGTTGAATATTTTATTTATCTAGCATTTAATTCATTACAAAGAGAGAAAAAATAAACTATAACTGAAAGACCAAGTGGTAGATAAATTCAAAAATAACTATTTAACAATGATCTTTGGCATCTAATATCAGCAGGAGGTGAATCAATATAAAAAGACCAGATGATAAGCAATGGGACTGAGCAGGTATGTCAGTGTTCTGGGTGGCTGGTGATACCTTGGAGAGACATGGGAGAGACATATCAAAAAGATTATCCACAGTGGCTTCCTGTATCTGATCCCACCTATATTCATTTTAGCCAAGGCGACATAATCTACTCATGCAAGCAGTGAAACTACATCTATAATTAACGTATCAAACAGAAAAGTTATTTATGGAGCGGTTAGGACAAGCTGATATTTCTGTCAAACCCTTTCCTCTAGTGTTTCCTACCTCACCTAATGAATATCTCTGACTCCTTTTCTTTCACGTTTTACGTTCAATCCACTGACAAATGCTGTTGGTTCTATATTCAAACAATAACAAAACTTGACTGCTTCTCACCACTTTGTTACCACCTTATCCAGTCTACTTTAATAACCTTCAATTCTGTCTCCCTCCTGGGCCATAACCGTCTTCCCTTCTACTGAACACCATTAGCATGAGCCTTTGAAAATGGAAGCCACATCAGTCCATTGCTCACCCTGCTCTAGCCCTACAGTGACTTCTGCCTCATAGAGGATTAAATCTAATTCTTTCAACAACCTAGGAATCCCTCCAGGATCCAACCTGCAGTTGCCTGTGGGGCTTCATCTTTGATTCGTGTACTACTCTTCCCTCTCTTGCTCACTAGAAAACACCTGTATTAGCCTCCAGCCTAATGAACTTTGCTCTTGCAAGCCTACATGTCTAGAAAACTGTTTCTTCAGAGACCTGGATACCGTGGCCATCCTAAGTTTCTGGCCAATTTTTACCTTTTCAATGAACCTATCCCTTTCTATGCTATTTAAAATTGAATGTCCTTTTGTGGACCACAGACTCCCATGTGCTTCATTTCATTGTATAACAATGTGATTTAAGTCATTTCTTTCTGAACCATTGACAATCACCATGGCAGAGAGGAGAGAAAATTGGACAAGGGTATACTCCATCTAAAGCTTATGGCAGAACATGTCACAGACCATTAACATTCACAGGTCATTGCCCAAGTAAGTAATGTGGCCTCATCTGACCTCAGATGGGTAGAGAAGTATCATCCTGTCACGCACACAGAAGAAGTGCCGCATTACTTGTGATCAGTGCAGATGCTTAAAACAAAGTATATTTTCCAAATCAAATAAACTACTTCAACCTATTTACAATATTTTAAAAGATGACATCATAACCATGCCATTTTCCCATGAACTGCACTTTCTGATTAGTAACATTTGCTGTGAAATAAAATTTTATCATGTATTTTACTACATCTATTAAATGTATCAGTTGTTTCTCAATGAGAGTGGTGACCAAAAACACCATCCCTTCAATAGTATATTACATTTTAAAGAACATACATCATTTTGTTTTTAAAGGTAATAAATAGTAAGTTCAAAGACATGAAGGATTTTTTTAAACAAGCTGTTATATAGTAGATAGATGATGGATATGAAATATATAGTATATTAAAATGTACAAGTAAAAGATAGTCCAATTTTGTAATATTTATTGAATTTTGGTATCATATTTTACAATCTTAGTTGACAGAGTTTATGAAGTAGACACTCTTAATAACTATTTTTGCTTGAACATTTTAAAATACTATATTTGGTTTTGTTTTATATAACATACAAAATAATAATGCTTTCTTTTGGAGATGAGTTTCTGTGATATAATTCTTTCATTACAAAAAAGGCAACAGAAGCTATTATGCCTTTTTTCTAATAGAAAACTTACTGTTATTTGTACCTGAAATTGTATTTAATAAGTTCAAGTTTTTGACATATTTAGATTTAGTATTTTAGAATATATGATATTTTTCCCTCTGATTTTCCATATATATATACACATATTATAAATGACATCATGTTGATTAGTAAGCAATTCTAAGGAGAACATATATGGCATCTGATGAGAGCCCATTTAAACAAATCTTTGGTCTATAACTTAAAATCATATACTGGGACATTGTATTAGTCACACTTTAATTTTTTTAAATGAAAAAATGTATATTTGAGAATGGATGGGAAAATCTATTGCAGAATGCTTTCAAATCAGTCTCTCATGCATGAAAACTAAGCTGGGAAGTCACAGTATACATTGCTTTGTATTTACCATAATTAATTTGGCTTTGTTTTAGGTAAAATCTTTTTTGTTTTACTTTTAAAAGTGTGTTTTTTTAAGTGTTGATGAATTTCTGATCCAACAACACTTATTTAATTGTAAAACTATAACTCAATAAGTGTTCATTCATTCATCTTTTTATGTTTATTCTAGTAGGCTTTTGATGCAAGAAATAGAAAATGAAAGAAATAGGCCTTGATTCATGAAGTACTAAGGGTAATGAATGAAGAAACAAATGGCCAATAATTTACGATATAAACTGTATGATACGTTAAAGAGAAACACAAAGTAGCAATAGGGTAGATGTGAGATATTGGGGCAGAGCCTGACTCAGACCATCGGGGATCAGGGAATGACAGGGAAGCAACTGATGAAATGAGGTTTAAAGAATTGTATGAGAAGTTTATAGGAGGAGAGGGAATTATGTGCAAATTAGTGAAGTTATGAGAAAGCATTGTTCTTTTAACTTATAATTTAAAGAGCTGCACCATTTCAATGGAGGCATGGTGGAGAAGCCATCCCCGGGGAAACCCTTTTGTTACATGACTAGTAGTTAACTTTGATGTCATCTGCTCAGCTCAGGCGGATTCTCCTATTTCTGAGAACAGCACCTCTGGGGTACACATGTAAGTTCTCCAATAGCTGGGTGTATATATACTGTGCATCACTGGTCCTCCCTTATTTGAGGAAACCAGAGGTGCTTAGCATACCCATGCTATTTTCTTTTTACTAGGGTTTTGAGGTGGGAAAATATAAGTCAGTCTATGAGATCTTTCTTCTTTTCACATGAATTCAGAACAGAAAATAATTTCCACTATGAACGAGCACATAATGGGAAACAAAAAATGAAAAAGAGCAGATGGTAAGTTCTATAGACTTTGGGTACCTAGTCACTATCTTTTCCTGAGGCCCACTGAATATTGGACCACTTCACTCAAGATGTTTCATTTTAAATGTAACCTAAAAGTTGTAACAAAGCATGTGAAAAAGAGAAAATTTCCAACAACAAAATAAAACTGGCAAATTCTTAAGAACTATATTTAAGCAAAAGGAAAGTCTTACTTTCTCTTAAAATGTATATTCAGGGCTGGGAGAAGTATTATTCATTATTTTCAATTACCTCCACAAATTAATACAGAGTTAAGCACTCTGTGTTCAGCCACCATGAAAGATTTATGATTTTTCCCAGGAGTTAATTTTATTTAATTCAAAGAGCTGACCTCTCTTAATTTCTTTCCTACATTTCATATCTTGAAACATTAATTTAAAAAGTTAAACCACATTTAAACTATTGAGAGATAAAATAAATTACATGTGTAAGACAGAGCAGAGGAAAAAATTAAATGTAGCAACCAAAAAAAAAAAAAAAAGTGGATTTTTCAACAATGACCAATATCAGAGTTTGAACTGGTTTAAAAAAGATAATTTATGGGAAAAATTATGTAACACACTATGCATACATATATGTCTTCAATATTTTTTAAACATAATACAAGAGGTAATTATGAAAAACTAGAAAGTAGCTATACTTTATGATGTCTGTACTAAATATCTTAAAATAAAAACCCCTGGATATAAACAGAAGGAAACAAAACCAAAATTCAAAACAATTATAGAATATAATGCAACTCTCCTTGGAGTGAAATAGTTTTTATTCAAAAATGCTTATGTGACAATATCAATATATTTCATTAACTAACTTAGCCATTTTTCCCAGTGGGTTCCTTTATGTCATTCTTTTGCAGAATACAACAATTGTACTTCAGTTTCCTCTAATTGGGGTTTATGGATAATAATAACTCAGTATAATATTCTTCTTTCTACAAATAACTCTAACTTAAGGGGTTCAGGCTATCCATTTCTCTGAGTTAGAAACGGTAAGTCATTTGGATTTCATTTTTTTTATTTTAGAAATTAATTTTGAATTTCAACTTTAGCCATGGTGGAATTCTTTACATTTGTTTCAAATATGCTGCTAGCCCTTACAACCAGGCGTTTTCATGGAGATCTCTTCCCCTGGCTTCTTTTTAGCATAAGCCACACTTTCTGTGAGCGTGCCAAAAAAATGCATACACATTTTCAGAACGGGAAAAACTATATTAAAATTGTAATGCTCAATATATACCAATAATGAAGGATGAAAGTATGGTTTCCAGGCAGGAATTCCCACCCATTCTCAGGAATTTTTTCACTTTACCATTCCCAAATCCTGAGAAAATTTGTTCGGGAAATCCCAAAAATTGGTGTCTTGAACCCACGTGGTTGGTAGTATCAGTCATCACTTTGTGGAAACAATTCATCATGGAGAACAGAAAACAGTTTGTATCTCGGGATTCAGGAAGGGGAAAGAGAAAAGAATTCCTGAGAATGGGTAGGAATTCCTGCCTAGAAACCCTAAATAGAAGTCACGTGTATACATTTTTTTGGCATCACCGGTATTGCATTGGTGTCCCAGAGGTTTGTGCATTATTTCTTCTTCTCCTTTTCTTACTCAGCTTCCTGATCCCATCCAGTCACATGGCTATCACAACTGTAAGATAATGAATCTAATTAAGTATTAGAGCCTGCTCTCTTGTGAAATCCAGTCCATATGTTGTAGTTTGAATTCTCACTTGAATGGCCCACAAGGATCTCAAACTTAACATGTTCAAACCTCAGCTTATCATGTTTCTTCATAAATCTATGTTTCTTCTTGTTTTTCCTACTCTGATTTATATTACAACAGCCTTACTGGGTATCATCTCTAAATTGTCCTTATGTATTTTCCCATTCCCTTCCAAACAGTTATTAAGCTCTACTAATTTGAGTCTCATGTCTTAAATATGTCTATTTCTTTTTCATATCGACTGCCTTATGCCCTCTATTATGACTTCTAACTATATTATCACTTCCTGAAATTAGTAAAATTTCAGATAAATGATTATTTTCAATGATAATAATTCTTAAAAGAACTAAACATAAGAAAATAAGATTATAAAATTTATTTAAAGATATAGGTAGTGGTTTATACTCTATTGAATCCTGCAATGAAAGATTATTGACTTAGACAATATATTATATCCTTAATTTTACCTTTCAGTTTTTGTTCTTAATATCATTTTATGTTATCAGAGATTATAACACTACATTAAGTTCTATAACAACTGTTTAGGTGTACTTCTAAAACGAATTCAATGTAAACATTAATCCATTTTAAAACAGAAGAAAATTTCCTGCTCAGTTTTGTTTTAATCTTATGTTGGGTAGCTCAATCAACTCCTGCTTCCATTAACAAGAATGATTCAGAAGTAATAAGAGTCCCGAGTTCATGAATGTTTGAAAGTCTATCTGTAGACTTTATCCTTTATAATTCTTGAAATATGTTTCATTCCCTTCAGAATTCTAAAGAGACTTTTCTTATTTCTGTAGAGAAATCTGAATCGTAGTTGGTCATGAAATTTGTTTTTCAGAATTCTGAAGTTCAATAACTTCAGAAAGATAAATCTTTGTATGAATAATTGTTTATTTTTCTGCCCACATTTTGGTATCATGAAATTTAAGTTCTTTCTTATTTTAGGACTATTTTCTCCTATTGATTATCATTTTTTTCTCATTAATTTATTGGGAGCTATTATTTCATAATATCAGTTATTTATATGGTAGGTCTTCATGGCTGTTTTACAGCTATAATTTTCATTTTAATAACTATATGCTACTTTTTAAAAATACTTTATTGTTTTAGAACAGTTTTGGTTTTACAACAAAATTGATAGGGTTGTACACAGATTTCCACATACTTGGAGCCTCTTCCAGTATTAACATCACTCACCAGAATGGTAAATTTTTCAAGGGTGAGTCTACGTCAACACATCATAATCACCCAAAGTACCCAGTTGACCTTATAGTTCACTCTTGGTGTTGTTCATTCTATGGGTTTGGACAATGTATAACAACATACATTCATCTTGATAATATCATACAGAGTATATTCAAAATATACTCAAAAAATCCCGTGCTCTGCCCATTCCTCTTTCCTCCACCCACCCCTAGCAACCACTAATCTTTTTGTTGTTTCTATAGTTTCACCTTTTCCAAAGGTCATATACTTGAATTCATACATTATGCAGGCTTTTAGATTGACTTCTTTCACTTAGTAATATGTATTTAAGGTTTCTGCATATATTTTCATGTCTGGATAGCTCATTTCTTTTTAATACTAAACAATATTCCGTTGTCTAAATGTACCACAGTTTATTTATCCATTCACCTACCAAAGGACATCTTGGTTGCTTGAAACTTTTGGCAATTATGAATAAAGCTTCTATAAACATCCCTGTGAAGGTTTCTGCACGGACTCGTTTTCAACTTCTTTGGTTGAATACCAAAGCGTACAATTGCTGGACTGTATGGCAAGAATACATTTATTTTGTAAGAAACCACTAAACTGTCTTCCAAAAAATAATATGAATCCTATAAAAAAACTTGAGAACTGAAAAAAAATGAATACTTTCTAAATCATTGAAAAAGGTCAACATTACCCTGATACAAAAACAAAGACACAAACAAACAAAAAAAACCCACACTATTATAAGTAAGTAAATAAAATAGATTAATACATATTATAAAAAGATGCAAAAATTATGAACGCAATTTTTATCAAGTCTAATCCAATAATAAATAAAAGTGAAAATTCATTATGACCTAGTATGCTTTTTCATGGGAATGCAAATAAATCAATGTAATTCATATTAATAAATTTAAAGATAAATTAAGAAAAAAAAATCTTCTGATTATTTCAATACACAGAAAACACATTTGACAAATGTAATCATCCAGCAATAATAATAAAATTCTAGCAAAATATAAGTAGAAAGGAATATTGTCAACCATATGCATGAGCATCTATGAAAAACCTACACTTAAATACACTACTGATAAGAATGTATATTGGTAAGATCATATTGGAAAATAATTAGGCAGTTTTGTAAAAATTTAAGTGTATATCTATTATATATTCCAGACTTTGTACTCCTAGATATTATTTACTTGAGATATATAAAAGCATGTGTCTATAAAAAGGTTTTTACATAAATGTACATAGCAGCTTTACATGTAATAGGCAAAACTGGAAATAATCCAACTGGCCATCAAGGGTGAATGGATAAACAAATTTGAAATATCCACACAATGGACTACTATTCAGCAATACAAAGAAATGGACTATCGACACATGCTACAATATGGATCACTTCCAGAAAAATTACGTTGAAAGAAAACAGCTGGCCAAAAAAAACAGTACATGCTGTAAGTTTCTAATTTTATGAAATTTAGAAAATTCTAAGGGTATGGATGGGAAAGATTACAAAACTGTACTAGAAAAAATTTGGGCGTGGTAGTTATCCTTATCTTCTTGATTGTGGTTATACTTTCATAGGTATACACCTATATCAGAAGTCGCGAATCTGCACACTTAAAATATATATACTCTTTTGTATATTAACTATATTACAATAAATATGTTAATGACAAAATATACAAGCATCTATACTGCTGGTATGTAATATTAAGCTTTTAAATGCTGATTTTAGAGATAATGTCTGGTATCTGAAAATTCTATAGATATTTTATGATAATATGTTATTACTTTATCAGTTCTTTATAAGAAATATTTACTTTATCATTTTGTAGTTTTTATTTTCCACTGGAAACCAGAGAATCTTCAAGAAATAAAGATCCCTATTTATAAAATTCAAATATATATCAAACACACAGCTCACTTACATATATATATATATATATATATATATATATATATATATATATATCTCACAGGTCACTTATTCTTTAATAATAGGATCAACAAATATCTCTTTTTACCAAGTAGAGAAAAAAAATAAAGACTTATTTCAACTGAATACTATGGCTAATTATGTGGAAAGAACATGGTTTAGAAAGCTATTGAAGTAGAAAGAAAAATAGTTTAAAAGGGTAAACAGAGTTATAATAGTAAAAATGGGTGAATAGTAAAAATGGGTGAATACACTGTGTTTCTGTATGCAAAATGCATACACACAATAATACACAGCCTCATAAAGAAGAGAAATACACAGAATCAGACAGACACACAATGCCTCACTGATGTTTGCAAATAGGAAAACAATAGAAAGATATTTGAGCCCTCCCTTGGTGCGCATTAAGATCCTATAGGTAAACATTTAAAAGTCTGCAGGCATATGGATTGTAACTGTAATTATTTTCCCTGTGATCCAAAAATACTTTCCCCTCCCTATGTTTATACTGTGTGGCAAAGAGCAAGTTTGCATTTAACTTAAATTTCAGGAGGTATAATATCTAATCACTGGACGGAGAAAAGTATGTTTTAAACTATTGATTTTTTTTTTTTTTTTTTTGTCTCTACATAGCACTGCTTTTACTCCTATCTTTCAACTGTATGTATATATGTTTGTATTTATTTTTTGGTTTTAGACAAAAATAATTTTAAAAAATCAGTGCTACAGCAAGAAGATAAAGTTTAACTTATTCAACGAGGACATTAAAATATTTTTTGGTTTGTCTCTGTGTTTTGTTTTGTTTTTTAAAACATAACTTATATTATGTCTCACTGAAGCATAAACAAATTTTGACTATATCTCAGATCTAGGAACCGTAACTCTCTTCCGTACCTACAGACTTCCATGGACTCATTACCTCACTCTCTCCTTTCTCTTTCTCAGGATTATATACAGAGCTTTCTTTTCTAGCTTATGTTCATGCTGCTTCAAGTCAGAAACTGTTTTTCACTTTATAAATTTACCAATCTGGCTTTTAAATAACATGTCTTAAACAGTAAATGGGGGAAATTTGCACAGATGATTTAGTTGGGACATTTCTTAAAATATTGTATTTAATAATTTTCTATGGAAGCAAGAGCTAGCAATACTGTTTTCCTCTGTCTTGAAAGTCATCTCCTACTCTATTGATATGAAAAATGTTGCCATTTTAAACTTAAATCAAGGGCCATTTCCTCTATTAAATATTTTGTCATGAAGCCCAGATTAAAAAATATAGTATTTCTTTGTGTTTTATCCTTATCCCAATTATTCTCGTATTACAAAGACATGTGTCTCTAACCCATTATATCAAAAGCTCCTCCAGAGCAGTCTCTCAACATGGTGCTTAGATCATATGAGCAAGGAGAAAATTTTGATGAAAGAATCTGTAAATGTATAAATGAATGGGTAAATGAAGTTTCCTTAAGTCATTTACACTACAGTATTTGTTTTTTCCTAAAAGATGTCCTCATGTTGTTCACATAAGTTGCAGTGCACATAAAACATTTACTCTGAATAACAGCATATCAAATATAAAACATTCAGTTTTACAAAATTAACACCAGAAGGAGCACTAATATTGTGCTAAGCAAAATTCTTCTGAAGTGAGATTTTGAAAGTCTAGTCTAACTTGCTGTAGCTATAAGTCTATACTCATGTTGATTTAAATGCATTAGTTTATAAAGTTAAGATTCAGAAATTCTTATCATGGATATGCCCAATAGATCAATGGATAGAGTTTTGTTTGTGTTCTCTTCCCAATCCCGACTGAAAAATGTATACATGTATGCATGCATGCATGTATGTGTGTATGCATGTTTATATATGTATGTGTATGTGAGCATATGTTAATATATACACAAACAATAATTTTATATTGTTATATAATATATATTATGTTGCACATTCTATGCAATATACATTATAGTATATATATATATTAATAAAATCTGCATCCAATGGAAAATACATTACATATGATATGCAATATATCATGTTATGATAATTATATATTATGCCATACATCATATTTCATTAGAATGGTGAGAGCGGGCATCCCTGTCTTGTTCCTGATCTAAGAGGAGAAACTGTTAAACTTTCTCACCATTGAATCTGATGTTAGATGTGGGCTTGTCATATATGGCCTTAATCATGTTGAGGTATATTCCTTCTATATCCAATTTGTTGACAGTGTTTACTATGAAAAGATTTGAATTTTGTCAATTGTTTTTTCTGCATCTATTGAGAGGATCATATGATTTTCATTCTTCATTCTACTAATGTGGCATATCATATTTATTGACACGTGTATGTTGAACAATCCTTAGATGCTAGGAATAAATCCCATTTGATCATGGTTTATGAAACTTTTAATGTGCTGTTGAATTTGGTTTGCTGATATTCTGTTGAGAAATTTTTGTATCTATATTCATCGAGGATACTGGTCTATAATTTTATTTTCCTGTAGTGTCTTTATCCGGCTTTGGTGTCAGGGAGATTCTGTCTTCACAAAATGAGTTTAGGAGTGTTACCTTCCCTTCTCATTTTTGTAAGAGTTTGAGAAGGATTGACATTAATTCTTCTTTAAATGTTTGATGGAACTCACCACCAAAACCATATGGTCCTAGGCTTTTCTTTGTTGGGAGATTATTAATTACTATCTCAATTTCCTTACTTGTTATTGGACTGTTCAGATTTTGTATTTATTTTTGATTCCTCAGTGTCTTAAAAATATTTAGTTAGCTATTCATTTTGCTATTTTTTTCTGGTGTGCGCTGGACTTGGTAGACACTAGATTACTCACTCATATATCTGCAGACATTTGAAAGTTTTACTAGTGAATGGATTCTTCTGATTGTCACTTTCACATATTGGGCAATGGCAAGCTTGCTACTGAAGTGATAAAGGTATATATCACAGAAAGTTTGGGGCTGGTTCACATAGCAATAGAACTATAAGGCATGAAAGCAAAATCTCCAAGTCCTCTTGAATAGTATGCTTCTGAACTGGCACATGCCATTTATGCTATATTCTATTGACCAAACCAACTAACAAAGCCAGCCTTGATTTAAAAGGTGGGAAGATAGATATACTTCATTATGGGAGGAGCTGAAAAGTCTGTTATCCTTTTTGAAATCTATTACATTTTACTTCCAATTTTTTTTAATTCCTAATTCCTTCATGAACTTTAATATTTGCTCATGATCCCTTTATTGTCAAAAAGATTAGACATCCCTCTGACCTGTTTGGACTTTAAATCACTTCTGAATTCAATTCAGAACTTTGTTATAATTCCTGCCTTTGTTATTAGTAAAAATCCACTGCTGCCAGAACCATGGTCCAAAGGAGCCCCATTGGATTAAACTAATCATTATATAAAAGAGGCATATTTGACTTTAAGTGTGATTTTTCAGGTCTTCTTTCTTGCAGTATTATGAGAAGGGTACACGATGCTATCCTTTTGGAATAATATGAGAACAAGCAAGATTCATGAATTTATTTATTTTTATTTTCACTTATGCAAGCACAAAAATGAAATAGATACACTTCCCCTGCTTCAAGGAAAGCCAGACATTAAAATATAGGAAGTGAATTTATGTTCTTATTTAACTCACTGGAGAAAGTACCTCTCTACCAAAGATTTGCAATTTTTCTACATATGCCAGTATGAAATTGGCACCTGCTTTCTGTGAAATAAATTTCATGTTACCTTGTTATTGTTGTTCTGATTTTTAGTATCATTAATATATTTGTGTACTCAGAATTAAGGTAAAACAGTGTTTCCTAAATCAACTGTTAACTCTTAGGTCATTTCCCAAAGAGCAATCTTCCCAAGCATTATATTTCTTTAATAAATGTAAATTAAGTAATTATCTAGTTACATTTTGACTAGGCAATATTCATTTGAGAAATTGTTACTGTATAGTGCAAAGGAAGCATTTTTTTTCCACCTTTGGCACTTTACAATACACTCATTCTGATCTAAATTGATTGCTGTGGGATTAACTTGGAGTCATTAAAATATTGCTGTATTGACATTCACTAATGTCTTTAATTAGCGATTTCAAATTCCAGTGTTTGGCATTAAACATAAACAGATATAATTTATTATATCCCTATAGGTGTTTATTCAGTTATATTTATTTATTTATTCATTGAGTATATTAAACACTTATTTGACATGATATGTGTTACATTTAAGAAGTCAATGTTTATAGTATATTCAGATTAGCCTCTGTGCCTTTTTTTTTTTTTTTTACCTCTGTGCCTTTTAAATAAAGATATAGCTGAGATTTTGAACATCTCTGAACCTGGATTAAGGTAAAAGATACATATTTATTTTGTTTTACTACTTTCAAATAACTCAATGAAATATTGAATGTGTCATGAATTTAAAAGATCCACACTTGCACATAAAGGACGTCTTACTTTTTAGAAACTAGTATGTATTTTTCAAAAACTGTATAGTTCTGCTCTGAGAGTTGAAAATATTTAAATCTGGAATCCATGTACACACACTGTAAGGTTGTTCTGAATTGGCTCTGCACTTTCTCTTTTGGGTTTATGTAGGGCTTTCTATTTTTGGTTTATTCATAGTAGGGCTCCTTCAAAGAAAAAGCTTGAAAAAGAAGGAGCCAGTGACAAAAGCATAAGCACAAACAATGCACCATTATAAACACACAAGAGAACATCACTGGGGAATAGGGTAAGAGTGTCTGCTTTTCTCCCTCCATAACCTCCTTCTTTTGAAGTAAATTACTGACCACCCGTTTTGGAGTACTGTTGAATCTATATCTCTACAATTGTCCCTCCTACCTATTAACTTGGTCACATTCCCTCTGTAAACTAGATTCCTTGACATGAAACAAGCAAAACGATATTAATCACAAAGTTGTTGTGAGAACTAGACAAAATAATGCCCCTAGGTGATACGGATAGGCACAGTTAGTGTTCATTATATATGGTTTCCTTCTTTACTTTCTATATATGCTTTCCAGCAAGAATAGTAAAATGTCCTAGGACTCCATAAATTACTAGTGTTTCATAGAAAACGGAAATATATTATTTCAAAAATGGGCATTATGTGAACTCCTAAGTATTTTAGTATATGATTATAGGGAGCTTTCACTGATTATCATTTTATATATCATCCAGCTATAAGTAAGTTTAGTTTGAATATTTTAAAATTCATTATCTTAATGAATGAATATAACCTAGAAACCATTACAACTCTGAAATGAAACTAGGGTGAAAAACCCTCTCTGCTGAAGTGTGGTCTTTATAAACCTCCAGGATCCAGGTCCATTCTTAACTAGGATCCTTTCCTGTTGTGTTCCTTCTTAGGAAAGGTGGGTAAGGAGGCCAGTTCTAAATGAGGAATAATATGAAGCAGCAAGAGATACCAAACACTTCAATTGCTAGAAATAAAAGAATATATGGTATTTTAAGGTAAATTTTAATGTATAAAATGGGAAGAATGGTTTTAAAGTTTAAAAATCGAGGAGCACACTTTTTTAGAAAGTCAACTTCAACGTGCATGATAAACCATCTACATTCAAACTTCATTTTTATGCCTGTAGCTTTGGATATTAAATGGATTGATACATCTGAAAAGGAACTCCTATAGCTATTTTAGTTCTCTGTCCCATTACACTTCATCTTCTTACTGCTTAGTTTTGAGCTCAAAATTTGATACAGGCTCTTCCTGTATGAATATTAGAGGATCTAATAATTATAGTTTAATAAAATGAAACTCAGGGGTGAGATTCATCAACTAGAGAAATGTAGGGTTTTTTCATGCAATTTAATAACATCAAATGGCCTCTATGATCATTTTCATATAAAGTATCAAAAATGGCTTAACTGGCTAATGCAGGTAGTTAAAAATACGTTCAGGCAGATCATATGGAAGTATGACAATTTTATTTAAATTACATTCTATTATTCTTTTTGCACATAGTAAAAATTAGGTGGGCTATTTGGTACTCAGTATTTAACTTTTTAGGGTTGGACATAGAAATATTGAAATACAGAGCTAAAAGAGATATTTATGGAATTTGTACACACTAGATGTAGGACTGGCTATACCTACGATTGTGAAGAACAGTTATTAATACTACAATTAGAGACTCTCCAAATAGGCATGTTAACAAAATTCCATACAATGTCACTAAGGTAATTGTTATATTTACACATATGAAATAATATTAAGGTAAGTCCTGAGCACATACGAATTTTGAGAAGTGAAGATTCAAATGTGGAGACTCTAGATGTAGCCTTTAGTGGAGAAATTGATTTTCCATTAAATTTACCAGTGCAGGTGATGCTCAGTCAGAACGGTAAAAGAAACATATACTAAGAACATTAGAAGAAAGGCACTTTCAATTGAATTTGTAATTAGGTGATGTGATACAAGTAGAAAAAGCAAAAAAAATCACAAGAATTACAGTGAGTTAACTGAGTTTCAAGTGTTAGTTTGCCCACACACAAGCAACTGGACCTGGGGAAGGTGAAAGCAATTCCCTGAGCCTCATTTTGTTACCCATAAAATGGGAAGTATATTACTTTCAGCTAAGCAGTGGGATAAGGATTAATATTCATAAGATTATAGATAAATGTTCTACAAAATGTTATTCAATATTTAGTTTTCAAGAATTTACTGGAGGTCTTATCTAGTGAAATAGGGCCTAAAAAATAAACAAAGATATAGAAATTAGAAGGAAAATTAACACTTATTTTTTTGCAGATAATATAGTTGTGTAAATATACAATTTATCAAAATATTAGAATTAATGAACAAATAAGTTAATTAATCAAGGCTGGTAGATAGATACAAAGTAAACATATGAAAAAAATCCCTTGTCTTTCTGAACACCAGCAATGATGTAGAAGTGAACTTTTATATAAGTTGGAAGAAGAAGAAAAATACCAGAAATATATTTAATCAAAGATGTATGTAACCTATTCAGTAATACATTAAAAGCATTCTTTAAAATTTTAAATAAGTTGAGATTTATGATATTAATTGATTATAGCACTCAGTATTCTAAAGATGTTAATTCACTAGAAATTAAATTATAGGTTAAATGCAATATCTCTCAAAATACCAGCAGATATTTTTGTGGAAAATGGCAAGCTGATTCTAAAATTTATATTGAAATATTGAGACTAGCCAGGACAATTTCAAATGACAAAGTTTGATTACTTATACAATCAGAAATCAAGACTTACTAGAATTTATAATTAAAATGACAGAGAGCTATTGTTTGAGTGGAATATGCAATAAATTAATGAAAGAGATTACAGACACCAAAATCTGCCAACCCTATGACATCTCCTGCAATCATTACATCAAATACTATGGAATAATAATAAAAAATGAACTAAGTAGTTTCATGGGACTCTATTTCGAAGTTTCTTCGAAAGATTTTATAAAATAATCTGAACAATATGAAAATTCACAAATGCATATTGAGCTAACATAATAAAGTGTACTGTCAAATGAAATTCTTGTGATTAAGGATCTTACCTGTTTTATTAATAATTATTAATATATTATTTTAATATTACAAAATATCAAGAGATAATTTATAAATCAAGCTCTGGTCTCCTTAAGTCTTTTTCATCATTGGACATGGACTGTCTTACCTGGAGTGGATGAGATCTCTAATGAGGTACATAAACTACCATATACATATATCGAGAAGCATCTAAGTTATGAACTATCTCTATTTAATACCCTCAAAACGTTATGTAGGTTACTTTGTGTTCAATAGAGGTGTATTCTTCATAAATCCATAAATTGAAGGTTACTTACCATCAGCAATCATAAAGTGGGGTATGATGCTTAAAGCATTTTCTAAATCTGAACTCTACTCCTAGCAACTACTATTATCCCTTTACTGGTAGATCAATTGATCAACCTGCTTACATGGATACTAATCAGGCTTCTTGCCTTCTTTCTTTTCCCAGGAGTAAACTCCAGTAATTGAGTGAGGAATGGATCGCAAGACAATTGCTTTGATTTCTTCACACATATATACAAATACTTCTTTGTGAATAGAATTTTTCTGGAAGGAGCCATGAAAAAATAATAATTGTGGTATCTTTCTCAGGAAGAAATTTATGAACTAGCTGTTGACATTGAAGAAGTTATTTTATAGTATATCCTTTCTTACATTGTGGCTTTTGTACCATGTGTATTCATTGATATTTAGAAAAAAAATGTGTTCTTTGGATTTTGAAAAGCATTCTCCTTGTAAATTAAATCAAAACAAAGAAAATGATTCAAGCAGCAAAGTTTATAATAACCATATGGATTGTGTATTGTTTTGATAACCACAAAGGTTTGCTGCTCACGTCTCCCTTTAAGAAATAATTTGTCCTGCTGCAAGAAATGAACATAGTGGGTTATCTCCAGGTACAGTAATTTGGGTTCTACCCCAGCTTCCAGGATAGTCATCAGCTGATGGTTGACTAACGCAAGGATTTCAGTGCCTATTTCAGCTGAATGTGGGACTCCTCAAAACAGCCATCTTTACTTTCAAATCCCCGTTGTTTTTATGAAGGCTTTGTCAAGTCTGTGTCAGTGGATCTCCTTGACCAATGAATGCCACTTCCTTATTTTCTTTAAAGTTTCAGATCTGTAGTCTACAAGCTTTTTTCTGTGTAATTATTCCCCATTTCCCTTTTATCTATCATAATAAATTGCTGACATTCTTTAATTCTCTCTCATTTTCTATTTTCCAGAGAGTCAAACTAATACAGCCAGTATGAGGAATGGTTCAAGAATTCAACTGGGAAGATGAGGATTTAGGACTGGACCTCTCACTGCCTGAACAATGAAGACCTGATTCTGTAAGGTGTGTGGGGCAGGGATAGTCTCTAGTACAAGACTGTGATCCAATTTTTGAAACTTTCATCCAGGTTCATTTAATTATGTTCCTGTGGAGAGGAATGTTCAGGCAGTGACAGTTAGTCATTTGAAAAGTAATGCGTGGAGAACAATATATACAAGAAAAATGTGATTGGTTTTTCCTGTTAATTTTCGTTGGTGCACTGTAGAGAGATAGTAAAAGGGCGGGGCAGTTAACCCCCCCATTGGCAATTAAATGTGAATACCAAGTGTATTCACTCTGGTAGTCTGCAAATGGCCTTTATCTTCTGAAATGGGAGAGGAAAAAGAAAATCTGAAGACCAAATCCAGGATTCATCATTTGGAATCCTTGGGTTTTAAAGACTACTGAATCTTCAGCTCATGCTGATCTGCAATGCCAAGCTTTGCACTCTTGTTGGAAACCTGGAATTTTCTCACATGGGCCAGGGATGCAAGAGCAGATACCCTTGGGAATTACAAGTACCATGATGTCCTCCCTAGTGCCACTCCCTGTTTGAAAGAGAGCATACAGAGATCAGGTAATAAATGGAGTCTTGGCTAGTCATCATTAGAGTGGATTTTCTAGAGTTATAGAATAATTGAGTGACACATGGCAGTTATAGGACTTCTCACATTTGTCCTTAGATTGTGGGGTAAAACCTATTATAGTGGCAAAGATGAAGTGGAAGTCTCTGAATCTGATCTCCCTACCTCAATAAACAACAAATAACAGCAAATCACAAACAATATCCTGGATTGAGTAGTGAAGAAGAGCTACTCTTAGAGATCTTACCAATTCAGGAATAGTAATGCCTATTGTATCTCCCTTTTATTCACCATCTGTCCAGTGAAGAAAACTATCCTGAAAAATGATTCAAAGGCTACCACAAAATCAGCTAAGTAGTATCATAGATACCAGCTTCTGTGCAGGAGATGGTATGTTTGCTAGAGTAGATTAATATGGTCTCAAGGTATAAAGGCATTCACTGCCCAATTCTGCTTCCTTTCACTCCTTCTATCTTTCAGAGGCTTCCCTCTAATATGCTGCTAATATACCCTCTAATATAATAATATAATGCATTTCAGCATCGCTTTACTGAGAGATTCAACAAGCACAATTGCCAAACATGACAACAGTCAAAGAATGACTAACACACATTTTGAGCATAAGAATCTTGACCTTCGTGACCCTGCTAAAACTCAAAATGGTGAGAATAGCAAAAGCCCTTATTGGCATAAGTGAATATCTCCAACTAGAAATGTGGGTGTGAGAACTAAGATGCCCAACTAGAAAGGTTTGTAACCAAATATTTGAGATTAGTTTTCCAGGGCATGTGTACTCAAGAATATGATTCTCCTGAGATTGGACGTGAGCACCTTTGTTCTCTGCGTTTGATAGTTGCATATCTTTGCTTACTGCGTTGACGATCCCTGGGAGAAAAATATGAGACTCAGGTCAAAATGCTGTGAATCACTGTAAGGTAGTGACCAGAGGATGTTTGAAGCTGCTGTATTTCTGCTAATATGCTTTGAAGCAACAGAAAATGACAGGGAAACTATATAATTAATAGAGTCTTGAAGGCCCTTACCTTAATGGTCATCCTTCTACGTTGCTGGATGTGAGAACTAAGATGGTTCAGCATTTACTATTTCTGTTCAATTAACTGTGGGTATCTATGTCTAGTGAAATATATTTTTGCAAATTGGTAAATATTCAATATTGTATTTACCTCATTTTCCCCTCACTGGTCCTACTTTTCTTTATTGCATATATAACTATGCGAGCTATTTTAATGTGGTTTTTGTTGTTTCCACCCATTAGCATCTTCTATTTAATATAGTTTAACAATATTATAGAAGTTTCTTTAGTTATAAAAATACAGATAGATTTATTTATTGAGCATTCAATATTTCAGCAGAGGACATTTAATATCCTTAATGCTATTGTTTCATAGCCTCATTATTTCCTCTGGATATACATTTTTTTGAGGAAACATTATTTGTTAATTTTTGAAAAAAAATTCTTCCACCAAAATATACAAAATTTTGCTCAGCTTGTGAGGCTGTTGCAATTCTCTAGAGGAATAACAACTTTAATTTTTGAAAGCATATATGTAATAATGTCAAGAATAAATATAAACCCTTCTGTTAATTAACATTTTTGTTGGCTACTAAATGTAAATTGAGGAATGATGACACTATACCGAAAATAATGTTTGATCTATTCCATTTCCACTGTAGGAAATTTGCCCATGATTAGAAAGCAGGGTGGGCAGGTAAAGCACGTATATTTACAAGCCCAAGAAAGGGTCTCTTTCAGAATTAGAGGTGCCAACCACAAAGAAGACTGTCTCACCATGTAATCAATTGTCTATCACTGAGGATGTTTAATTTGAAGTGAGCTATCATTTAAAGTGACTTTAGACTACATTGTACTGCAATGGGCAGGGTGCTGTTAATACATCTTATAACTCGTATATAACACCTTATAACTCTTATAACTCAGTATAGGCTGCCTCAAAGAATAGAGCCTGATTCAAAGAATCTCTAGTGGTTGGATATTGAAAGATGCTTCTGTGAATCTACCTTTTACAACTAAGTAAACTAAGTAGCAAAAATTAGGGGGAGATGCACTCTTATCTAACCTATTGTAAGAATCACCTACCTTACCAATAGGTGTGTATAATTATTTGCATTTTTAATTCTGGAGCAACAGACTATGGATACACACTCTTCATAACTAGTTAGGGATGGAGGAAATAAAGCATTTTTCTGCAAAGCGCACTACTAGAGTCAGCCTTAGGCAGTCCATGGTGCAGATTTCTACCTTTAAAAATGACTTGAGAAAGAACTGGTAGCTCTGCTTCTAGTTCTAAGTTTCTCCTCCACAACCTTCCAAGACAGCTTATAGTGGCATGTGACTTCTCACTTTTCATTGACCAGATCAGCCAAATGGCCTTGTAAAAGGTCTGGGGACTATAGATGAGAAAATAGAATAGTCTGTATGCTCTGTTATTGTACCACAAATAATATCATAAAATACTGCCACATTATATTTTAGCATAAAAATGATTTAAAAACACTATGTTAGCTGACAAGAAAAATTCCTTTAAGGGTCCTAGGGGACACTTTTAAATTGATAGTGTAGGGCATCCAAAAATCCACTTCACCACAAGAGCAATGAGAACACTGGGAGAAAAAATAAGTCAAAATCAATGTTTTCAAAACTCAGGAAATTAAATTTAAAAAGCTTGCAACCATCCAAAGAATGTTTATCCAAGAAAACATGTTTAATCTTGGTAAAAACAACAAACTTCATGGCACTTTTTATCTTGCCCTAATCCCATCGTCTTGTCACCGAGATACACAGTAGCCTTGAAAACCAACAGCCTCATAACTATAACAGCTATAAAAAACAAAACAAAACAAAACAAAACAAAACAAAACAAAACAAAACAAAACAAAACAAAACAGCAAACTGACAGCCATTGGAGGGACACTACAGGTTTGGATAGCCCAAATAAAAAGCCCAAAGCTTTTATCAGTTAATTTTTGTTATGACCTCTCTGCGTGCTCCCTGAAAAGCTCATTTGTCTGGGCTTTTCTGTATTTGAGGTGACACAGAGCATGTTCTTTGCAAACCATCATATCCTCAGGGCATTTTTCAAAACAGATAGTGGCAATTGTTTAACAGCACAGCTGCCTGAGGTGGTGATAATAGTTGGGACCAACAAAAGTCTGACTGAAAATACTTAAAGGAAAAAACGGGGAATGAGATATTCAATGGGCACTTTGAAATCCTCTGATTTATCCTGGGATTCTGAAATACCACATACATGTACAGAACTGTGTACATATCCAGGACTTTGCACATGTCCAGAGAAGGCCCTGAACTCTGAACTCCGGCTGACATTAAGACTATAGGCAAACAGTAAGTGAAAACTAAGGTAGGCTTGAAAACTTCCTGGCAGAGCATTAAACACATACATACCCCATTGGCAAAGGCTACAAGACTTACTGGTTCAAAGAATTTGAGGGAATTCCGCAAGTGACTGTACAGTGAATGGAGCAGAAACTTCACATGACAAAGAAATAGATTTGATAGAAATTAGTCCAGAAAAGGCACTAAAATGAACATGTACCAACAATGATAACAAAAACAACAGGGAACCCTGAGGATGAGGTGGGAGGGGTGATTTCAAAAGTTGTCACATTTAAAATATCAATGGAAGAAATTTCAAAACCTGCAGAGAATTTTTATAAAAATTTGTTTGAGCCAAACAGAAAATAATCCTGGAAGCAAGATCTCAACAGACAGAAAAATGAGTCCAATAATGGCAGTTTGCAGCTTCTTTTATGCATTCAGAATTAAGAGAAAACAAGGAAGATTACATGAAGGTGGGAAAAAGCAAGGTGAGGATTGGATTACAGCATGGTTTTCAAGATTATGGGCTCTCTTGACAATGGTTATGCTTATTTCAAAGGTGTATTAACATAGGCACACACACAGACACACATGCGGAAAAGGCTTGCTTAAGGCTAAGATAAACCTTTTAATAGTTACATGGCTGGGGCATGAATACTCACCATGACCTGTCCACTTAGTAATTTATAATCAGACAACCCTGTGAGGTACCTTTCCTTAGAACCCTTTTTCATCCACAGTGTTAAGTAGATACACAATGAGACAGAACAACAAAGCCTGAGGAGAGTGAGAGAGAAAAAAAAAAAATTGATTTCCAGAGTTGCAATGTTTTATTACATTCTTTGGATGTTTAGAAGCATTCACCCATGGAGCCATCTGGTTCTGCACTTTTCTTTTAGGAAGGTTTTTGATTACTGATTCAATCTCATTATTTTTTATTGGTCTGTTCAGATTTTCTATTGCTTCTTGATTCAGTTTTGGTAAGTTGTATATTTCTAGGAATTTATCGATTTCTTTGAGGTTATCTAATTTGTTGGCATATAATTATAAAAGTTCTTTATGGTCCTTTTTTATTTCTGAGGCATTAATTTTAATGTCTCCTTATTCATTTCTTATTTTATTTAGTTGAGTCTTCTCTTTTATTTCTTAGTTAGTCTAGCTAAGGGTTTACTGATTTTGTTTATCTTTTCAAAAAACAACTCTTAGTTTTGTTGTTTTTTTCTATTGTTTTTTCTAGTCTCTGTTTGATTTATTTTTGCTCTAATATTTATTATTTCTTTCCTATTGCTAACTTTGGGTTTACTTTCTTCTTGTTGTCCTAGGTCATTAAGGTGTAAAATAGGTGGGTGGTTGTTTGAGACCTTTGTTCTATTTTAATGTAGGCATTTATTGCTATAAAGTTTGCTCTTAATACTGTTTTTGCTGCATTATATAAGTTTTGGCATGCTGTGTTTTTGTTTTAATTTGTCTTGTGATATTTTCAAACTACCTTTTGATATCCTCTTTGACCTACTCGTTGTTCAAAAGTGTGTTGTTTAGTTTTTACATATTCTTAAATTGTCTTAAATTTTGATTTATAATTTATCCTGGTCAGACAAGATACTTACAATAATTTTGATCTTTTTAAATTTGTTAAGATTTGGTCTGTGATCTAACATGTGATCTATCCCAGAGAATGGTTCATGTGCACAAAAATGTCTATTCATCTGCTTTTGGTTGGATAGTTCTGAATATGTCTGTTAGGTCAGTTTGGTCTACATTGTCGTTCCAGTTAGTCATCTCTTGATTTTCTGTCTGGATGTCAAATCCGTTACTGAAAGTGTTCTATCCAGTATGGAAGTATCCTGCTAGTATTGTATTGCTTTCAATTTCTCCCTTCAGAGCTGTCTGTATCTGTTTACTATATTTAGATTTTCTTACGGTGGGTGCATATATATTTATAAGTGGGATATCTGTCTGGTAAATTTACCCTTTTATCTTTATACAATAACATTCTTTGTCTGTACAAAAACTTTTGACCTAAAGTCAATTTTGTCTGATATAAGTATAACCATTTCTGTTTTCTCTTGTTACAATTTGCATGGAATATCTCTTTCATTCCTTCACTTTCGGCTTTTGTGTGTACTTAAATCTAACTTAAATCTAAAGTCAGTCTTCTGTAGACAGCATATCACTGGATCCTGTTTTATTTCATTTTATTTTATACTTCATATTTAGTATAAAACTACATATTTAGTCCCTGCTCCTAGAACTTGGTTTTCCTAAAGTCAGAATTTGATTCTTTGGTATTATGTAACAACTTTTATTTTTTAACTCTATATTCATATTAAAATCAACCTATGCATCAACATTACAGTATTAAATTGTTCTATATTTGTCTATATGTTTACCTTTACCAGTAAGATTTATGATTTCATATGCTTTAATGTTGCTGTTTTGTATGCTTTAATTTCAGTTTGATGAATTCCCTGCAAGTCAGTTTTTGTTTTTCTGGGATAGATTTTATCTCTCATTTATTTTTAAAGAATAGTTTTTGTTGGTATAGTATTCTTGGTTGGCAGTGTTTCCTTCCTTCCTCCTTTCCTTCCTTCCTCCTTTCCTTCCTTCCTCCTTTCCTTCCTTTTTTAGTAGGTTGAATATATCACTCTTCTCTCTAATGGACTGCAAGACTTATGCTGAGAAATCCACTAACAATCTTATGGTGGCCCACAGCAATGGCTGCCATGCCTGAGACTCCAGCTTCAGGGTTGGCATAGCAGTGGCCTGGGCTTCAGCAAGGCTCAGCAGCATGACTTGCAGGCAGCTCTGTCTACCAGTGTCAATGTCATCAAAGACTGTGGGTGTCCTTGGTGGTGAAAGCTGTGGGGATCCACTTGCTCTTCTTCCCCATGGAGGGAAACCATGGCCACGGGGATCTATCTTAGTTCCAACCTGTGTTGGCCTGGGGGATGAAGTGACTCAGGTTAAATGCTTCATAAACTTTTCTATGCAGCAATCTTCATTCATTTTTTTGTTCTCCACTAGGTTACTGAAGCTTCATAATTGTACACCAGGGCTGTACAAGAGCTATATTCACTCAAGTAGTTTTTAAATCATTATTTTATTTGGGAGTGGTGGGGGAGAAGAGGGCTAGGACCTCTTGCTGTCATCCTCTCTAAAAGTGTGTTGCTAGAATGAACGATTGAGACCCAAAGGCAACATATTTTATGAATCCATTTATATGAAAGGTCAAAATAGGCAAATCCTAGAAACAGAAATATGTTATTGTTTGCCAGGATCTAGGGAGAGGGAGGATGTGTAGAGACTGCTCATGGGCATGGAAGTTTTCCTGTCAGGTGATGAAAATATTCTGGAATTAGCTAGTGGTGATGGTCATACAACACCACAAATATGCTGGAAAACACTGATTAATCCATTTTAAAAAGATTATTTTCATTATTTTTTTTAATTTAATTTTAATCTCAATAAGCTTTTACAAAATAAAAATGGAACCCAGTGTTGAAATATGTCTGACTAGGCAAAAATCGGAACTGAAATTTGAAAGAGCAATTTCCAAAGACAAATTCTTAATTTATAATTTGAATTTAAGGGTTGTACCTAATTCTTAATTCACAATTTAAATTTAGAGGCTGTACCTAATGAAATCCTAACCTGGAAGAAACTTTCCTCTGTTCATAGCATATCTTGTAAACATGGACGGAAGGTATTATAGCCAGAACAGCAGTGGACTCCTGAAACTGACAGGGATATTACAATTCTTTGTATGCATCATCATCAGATAACATTATGCCTTTGTAATAATTTACTATGTTTCTGTGGTAAATGTTTAAACTAAAAACACTGATTTCAATCTTTAAAATGAAATACTAATTTTCCATTACGCAGCATACCCATGTGTTCAGATAGCAGAATAACATGATCGCTGGAGTAAGTTTAGCTATTGAATTTAGAGGGTTTAAAGTTAGGGGAACATTTCTACACACCAAACATTTTAATTTGATCATGAAATGGATGATTTGTCACTTTCTTCGATGCTTTTCTTTACACAGGGGAAGTAAATAGGCATTACAAGCTTAGCAACATTGTACTTTTTGAAAATTAGTTATTTTATATGAATTCTTTTGTGCTTAGTGGAACATATTCAGCAAATGATTATTGTTGCATTTTTCCAGAGATGGTTTTTCTCCCTTTACGTTTTATTTTCATCTTCTTTGAAGTAAGGCAAGTCTAATGTCTGCTTTCAATAATGCAAACAATGCAAGCTTTCAAATATAGCAAAATAACTGCACATAACTTATCTATAACTTGCCCATCGTCAGAAGTATTTTTCTCACATAAAATGTTTAGTAATAATTTATTTTCTACTAAATCCCAATTTTCTCTAAATATGAGTTTGAATTTACATGCTAATAAATCATTTCATTTTTGATTAAATATATACATATACACATATATGTTTTAAATCATTATAAAGTCACTCTACCAGTATAACCATTTTTCTTGTTATTTTTATTCAGTGTATTCTGGCAGAAAGATCCCTACTCATTCAAATGAAAGAACCCACCCATATTCTCCTATATTTATGATAGTTATTCATATATCATCTCATATTTACTTCCTTAGGGTTTCAGAAAATAATGCATTAAGAAGGAAAAGTGTACTATCTCTGACTGCGAGTGTGTGTGTGTGTGTGTGTGTGTGTGTGTGTGTGTGTTTTAAATGATTATATTTGTCTATAAATACTTTCTTGCTTCTACTCTTTTTGTTTAGGAGGGAATGCCATTTTTCAATTTTCCATTTTCATGAGGACAGATTCCCTGCTTAATTCTGTACTCTTGCTGTAACCTTTACGTCTCTCCACTACAGTTAGGTGGGTTTATTGCTTGGGGAGTAACTGGCAATGATATCAGCTTTAAACTGGAAGCATCGTATGTCTTGAGCTAGAACCTTTGGTACCGTCTACCCCTTCACTCCTTCCTCCTGTATTGGAAGGAGTGGCCTGGACAAGTGTATTCTCTTTTAAATTTGACATTTTCGTCAGGTATGCTGACATAAGATCTGGACTTTGAGGAAGTTAGTTAGAGAGTAAGTAGACCCAGTCAGCTGGCTAACAGGTGAGGTGTCCCACATGGTTTTCTCAATAATCATGTTTATCATTTTTGTACTTCGTCTTCTGACTCTGCTGTTGTTTCTTAATTTGATCAGAAACCTTAGGAGACTCTTTCAGAACAGGCAGTTTTCTTTATTGGGCTCTTTCAGAACAGGCAAAGTTCCCTTAATTATTTCAATTATATTTATGATCATACACATGACTGCTAACATTTATATAGGAATATATTTGGTCAGTAGCTCCACTCAGCTATGATATCAGCATAAACTTCTGAATTACTAATACCTTTCTAACTTTTTAGGCTGGCTTGTTTCATACATTTACGAGCTCAACCCATACTACTGGAACATAGTTTCTCTTTCTGGTCCCAAGTTCAATTTCTATATACTTCATCAGAGAATACATACATTTAAAAAAGTGTGACAGACAGAAAATATTACATAAATAGTTTTAAATGGATGCATGAATAGATGGAAGCATGTTGACTGAGTTTGTCCAGTCTTAGTAGCACATTCCAACCTCTATAAAGAACTGAAAGATTCCTCTCTTTCTACTTCCAGGCAAAGAGATTGATTAATATTAAGTAGGGCCAAGGTCAAGGCCACAGTTGGGTCACAGGTTCTAGGAGAACAAAATATTTACAAAGTTTTCAAAGCTTGTAGCGGCTATGGCTTATTGGGAGTTCCACTGGACTTTTTAAGTTAAATCATTTGCTTCCTTTGTTTTTCAAAATCTTTTTTTGGTGTCATCTCATTGTATGTGTCTGTGTAGTGTGTGTGTGTGTGTGTGTGTGTGTGTGTGTGTGTGTGTGTGTGTGTCCATGTCCCTTTTGCAGTTGGTGCTGTGAGATGGGTCTGAGACTGCTATTATTTGGGAAGGACTCCACTACAGCAAAGTTCTGGAGGGTAACTTGGGCAATCTCTGATAAACACTTTCTTTCCTTAGTTGTATTTTTGGATCTGGTCTTTGATGTGTTTATTGTTCTACTCAGAATATACAGAGAAGCAAAGTCATACCTCTTACCTAGAGCATGGTGCGAGAAAGCCACTTTACCTGCCTTTCTCTCGTCTATTTAATTTTGCATCTTCTGGATATAAGGATGTCTAATGCTCACATGTTACGCAGCCTAATTCATCAAAGCCAGGGTTATACATAACAGTGTGAGAATAAAAGCTCCCTAATAATAAATTCTAGGCATTCTGTTAGAAAACCTAGCACAGCTGTCAGTTCAAAAGAAGGACACACGTTTAGAATACTAGGTTCAAGATTTCTACATTTCATATAGACATAATTTATCAGAAAATAAATCACTTTATTGACTCTTCTTAATTTTGCATGATCTTTAATAAATAGCTTTATCTATTAAATTGCAGCATACCTAAAACCTTTGGAGTTAATCCTTCTCAGTTCAATAAAGCATTAGTGTTTGCACATTAATAGAAAGTATTATTTATTTACTTTCCTAAATGAGGGTAATTGTCATTCCAGCAGCTCCCTCATTGTTTTTTTGCTGCAAAATACATGGACTAAAATGCCATCACATCATTAGTAACATTGCCTCAGCAAGGAAACAATCTGTATCACAAGGGCAAAACAAGGGAGTGGAGGCATCCATTGTTTTGAGCAGATCCATGCTGTTTGAAAAGCACTACATGGATTCAATGTTCTCATCAATTCAAAACTGAATACTAATGTGCTGCCTAGAGATATGGAGGTAGGAAGAATGCAGGGTCATACACAGCATTTGGAATAAAACTGTGAGAAACCTTCAGGGGATGACATGTTTCAAGTCTGGGGTAGAGTAAAACTGGAAGCCTTGAGACCTAGTGAGGGTTAGAAGCACATGTGGTTCAACCAAAGTTTAGGGTCCTAGGTCTGGCACTTGTACTGACCCTTTCCAAAGATCTAGATGGGACACTAGCAAAGTGTTCATGTGACCATATGTACATGAGAAATATGCAATGGTATTTTATAGTTATTTTATGTCTTTTTCTCTTAATTATATCAACTTCTGGTTCAGAGATAACTTAGAAAACATATCTTTAGCTATATTGTCCTTCATTGCATGATTGCTCAGCAAAATCTTAACTGAGAGCAAATTCTCCTTCATTGAAATATATTATATGCAATGTGTCAATCTAATATATATTTAACATATTTATAATATATATATTGTCCTCAAAAAATGGTAAGGTGAAAGTAAAGAGAATATGATGGAAGAGGTAAATAAGGAGTTGGAAGGGCAAATTGGAAAAATCAACTAGAAGGTATTGGGAAAGAATAGTGATAGATAATACGATACCGTGTTTCGCTGAAAATAAGATCTAGTGGGAAAATATGACCTAGCAAGATTTTTCAGGATGGCATCCCCTGAACATAATCCATAATGTGTCTTTTGGAGCAAAGATTAATATAAGACCCAGTCTTATTTTCAGGGAAACACGGTAGTAAAGTAAGAAGATACAGAGAAGTAATGTTGAAAAGAACCATCTTTCAGAAGTCTCAGAGATATAGACTGAAAAAAGGAATAGTCAAATATCTTCAATAATTGATTTAAAATGTAAGTTGACTTGCTGAAAAGTCACAGTGGATTAAAACAAAACAATAAAAGTATCAATAACAAAATGCTTCTACATTTATTTAACAATATTGATGTTAAAATGAAAAATGTTAAAAAGAGTAAGTTTTCAGAAAGACAAAATTAGAACTACAAAGGAGTCAGATTGAGATTAACATATAAATGCAAGAAAACTCTGTATGCAATATACCATTAGAGACAACATCTAGTATCTTGATGATACATTATATATTATACAAATATCATATTAGCATGCAATAAGTTTACCGATAATTTGGATTCTGGTTAACCATCTTGAATATGGTGGTAAATAAATGTAATTCTCTATTTTCAGACATGTAATGACTCTAAAATTACTCTTGGAAAAAATATTCAGACAAAAATAAAACAAAATAAAGTAAATCCAGGAGGAATCAATGAGATGTACTCTATCAATTAGCTATGTTTGAGTAAAAAACCATCCCAAAATTAGCAGCATTAAACAACAATCATTTAGTATTTCTCATAATGCCATGGGTTATGTTGGTAGTTATGCTTATGTGAGTTAGACTCGGTTGATCTAGGTTTGTATACTTCAGATCTTACTGATAATACTAAAATCTTTTCTGTGTTTTCCATTAGCCTTCAGGGTGACACCGTTGGCTTACGATGGAGACAAGGCTCCAAGAGGAACAGCAGAAAAAAACTGCAAAGCTCTTTGAAGCCTAAGTTGTTTGATTCTGAAGTCAGTCCAGCATCAAAAGGTAGGGTCGAGCATATAATGAGCGAGGAAGTTGTTAGACACTGACCAAAGAAAAAAGCTAAACAAACTGAAAATCAGCCATTCTTCTTACATCTATCAGAAAATCGAAGTCACAGTGCATACTGCTGCACCCCAAATTGGAGACAGATGAGTAAATATAGAGAATCATAGTAGACCAGAAGCTGAAAACTCAGCTGGAATCAGTAATGAGATAGGAAAACCTAAACTTCAATTGACAAATTGCAGCAGTTTCAATATGAACTAGCTGGAGAGTTAGAAACTCCAGAGGGGGCCAGCATTTGGGAGTAAAACTAAGAACAGTTTGGGAACTTTTCTTCAATCTTCACTGTCAGAACCTGGTAAATTGGAGGAAAATGCCCACATGGTTCCACTGGGGCAAAAGGAAAGTAGAGTAGCCATTTTGAAATATGCTAATAGCATTCTATTCTTCTTAACAAGCCTTTTCCTTAAAAAAACTAGTATATGTTGCAGCCTAAGCAACTTGGGGGAAGGAAAATACCCAACTGCCCACTGTAGCTTTCCACATAGGAGAAAGGAAATACCAATCTCCAGCTCTCACCTAAGAAAGGAAAGGAGAGACTGCAAAGCATTTGTCCAGGTCATAGCCAGGGACACAGGCTCACTAAAAGACTGAGCCTCAATGATAGGACTATAGTGTGCTCCCCTCCCCCCATACCTAACCACTGCTTCAATAGGGTTACTGGATAATAGCAAAGAATAAACTGAAAGAACGGCTCATCTTAGACCTTATTTAAAAAGGAGCCTTTTTGGAAACACACAGACAAAACAATAGGGGAAATAAAAACAAGGACACTGGAGGAAATGTTAGCCTCTGGCACCTACAGAGATACTGGAAGAAGTTCTTCAAAAAGAAGAAAAATGACATAGGTCAGACACGCAGATATACCTAACAAAGGAAGAGCATTCTAAAATGAATAAATGATGGCAAAATATTTTATTGTTTTATTCTTAACTGACCTAACAGAAAACAGTTTGCTCAAAATAACCATAACACTTATGTACTCAGTGATTTTTAGCTTATGAGTAAGTGAACAATTATTGTTATCACTGTCTAAATCATGGGAAGGAGGAATTGGTGAATAGTCTGTTATAACAACTTGCACTTTCCATGAAGTTATATAGTGTTATTTTCAAGTGTATTTGGATTCGTTGACAATTTATATCACAAACTCATGGAAAACCACGAAAAGAAGTTTTAAAAAATAAGAAAAAAAATAATGGGTATGGTAATGGAGGAGAAAAATAGAACTATATAAAATGCTCAGAGTTTTATAAAATGCTCAATTAAAAAGAGAGAAGGCAGAAAAAAGTGGAAGGAAAATAACAAGGGCCATAGTATCAAACATCGACATTATTCCAACTATATCAATAACAACTTAAATATCAATGATCGAAATACATCAATTAAAAGACAGAGGCTGTAGAGTTAATAAAAAATAAGATCCAACTACATGTTGTCTGCAACAAACCCACTTTAAATAGAAAGCACAAAGATTAAAAGGAAAGGCTGGAGAAGGATATGCCAGGCCAACACTAATCAAAATATAAATGGAGTATTTAATTTCCCTCAAAGCTGACTTAAGAGCAAGGAAAGCATTCCGTGATAAAGAGGAGCACTGCGTAACAATAAAAGTATCGTTCTCAAAAATGACATAGCAACCCTTAGTGTACAAGGGACTAAAAACCAAGTGACAAAATAAGTGAGACCAAAACTAACAGAGCTACGAGGAAAAACAGATGAACCCACTATTACAATTAGAGACTTCAAAAGTACTCTATCAGTAATTAAAATATACAGCAAGCAGAAAATCAGTCAAGTCATAGTTGAACTGAAGGGCACCGTCAATCAACTGGATCTAATTGACATTTATAGAATATTTCATCCAACAACACAGAACACACATTCTTTTCAAACTCATATGGAAAATTCACTGAGAGAGAACACATTCTTGCCAATAAAATACACCTTAACAGATCTTAAAAAGAATAGAAATCATAAAAATATGTTCTCAGACTTAAAACGAATTCAACTGGAAATCAGTATGAGAAAAATAGCTGAAAAACTCCAAAATATTTGGAGATTAAGCTACACATTTCTAAACACTGGTCAAAAAAGAAATCTCAAGGTAAATTTAAAAATACTTTCAACTAAATGAGAATGAAAATACAACTTAATAAAATGTGTGGGATGCAGTGTAACAGGAGCTTAGAGGAAAATTTATAGAATTGAATGAATGCATATATTACAAAGAAGAAAGATCTAAAATTAATAATCTAAGCTTCCAATTTAAGAAACTGGAAAAAGATGAGCAAATTAAAAGCAACTAAGCAGATGTAAAGAAATAAAAATCAACGAAACCAAAAGTTGGTTCTTTGACATGATGTAAACTAATAAACTTGAAGCCAGGTAAATAAAGAAGAGAAAAGACACAAACGACTAATATCTGAAATGAAAAAGAGGGTCCATCCCTACTGACGCCATGAACATTAAAAGTATAATAAAAGAGTAAGATGAACAATGCTGTTTCTCCAAATTTGATAAACTAGATAAAATAGAGCAATTCTTTGAAAGGTACATTCAGCCAAAAACTCACACAAGGATAAATAGATGATCTGAATAGGCCTTGCTATATTAAATAATTTGAATCAATAATTAATAACCTTCCAAATCTGAAAACACCAGTTGCAAGTAGATTCACTACATGTATAATATGTGTATCTGAGTATATATTTAAAGTACTTAGTAAATGCTTTGTAAAATGTAGCAGTGCTTTATTTTTCATTATTATTTGGAGATAACATAATGTATTGGAAAAAAAGGAGACTTTGGAATCAAAGACCAGGTTTCCCAACTTGATTTTAGCACATTCAATTTATGACTGTAAGTAAAATAAATTACATGAGCGCATATCATCCTGTATTAGATGAAACTAATAATAGTTCTTCACTAGCTAGGCTATTTCTGGATCCATTTTTGACCTACAATTCAATCTGTTTTGGATCCTGATAATCCCTAAACTGACGGATTAAGTTTTGTCCTCAATTCTCATAATCACCCATTGACGTGTTGATAGGATTTACACTATGTGAGTGTTGCTGAGAATTCTTGTAAAGATGAAGGAGCATTCCCAAATGAGTTCTCCAACTGTCCAATTACTTATAAAGGCTCACCACGTTTTAGATCTCAGTCACCTCCATTTAATTTCATACATTCTCTGGGTATATCAGAATGCTACCATCCACAGTAACTAAAATTGCATGGCTAACTCCACAGTAAAAAAAAAAAAAAAAAAGAATAACAGTTTTGCAATAATTTATATTTCAAATATCTGGGAAAAACACATATTGTATTGAAGACAAATCATTTCCCCCCCCCTCCCAGTGATAGCTTTTTTGAATCTGACTGAACTGGCCAAATCCTGTAACAGAAAAATTTCATTACTAACTGGCTTTCACCCAAAAACTAGATATTTATAAAACTAATTTTTGAAAAATAAAGCCTTATGAAAAAAATATAATTTAATGGGTTTTAAGATATCTTTGCTATATTTTCATTGTTTTACCTTTTGAAATAAATTAATAGTTTAACAAAAGAGGACAAATTTATTTAAATCAAGAAGGCTCTATGTTTACAAATTTAGATTTCGGCCTTAAGAAGCCTAAGGAAGCTAGCATTTATACTAATAAAGTTGCAACTCAGTGTCCTAAATAGCATTATACCATACAATTTAGAAAATAAATAATCTCTATATTTATATGGAGGCAATAATGTTGGCTTAGTGAGAAAAACCTTTTTCTATATACTCAGGGACATAATTTCATAAATGGTCAAATTAAAGAAAACAAGTCACAGATTTACAAGTCAACGTCATCATCTGAAAAGGCAGTAGAAATCATAGATAAGTTAAGATGTTTCTTTCCAAACCAGTAATCTAACTTATCACAACATAGGTAATATTTTAGAACTAAAACTCTATCTACATTCAGGGTGGCCGGTTAGCTCAGTTGGTTAGAGCATGGAGCTGATAACCCCAACGCTGCCGAAGAAATTCTATTTATATTCATATAAGTAATACTGTGATTGAAAACCACTGAATGCTTCTCTAAACCATAATCTACACCATATTTCTGACTTTCACATTGCTTCCATATTGGACTATATTATGCTTAAAAAATCTGGCAAACTTGTTACTACACGATGGCTTTATCATTGCTGTTTTTTAATGTTTGATTTTTATCATTTCCATAGGATATACAGCTATTGTAAACTAACTGGTTTTCTATCCCCGATGACAGTCTCATCAAATTTTCCATTTTGAATAGATGTCTTGCCTGTATCCCCAGTTGTTAGAACATGACCTACAAAGCAGGAGATGTTCAATAAATGGCTTTAGACTGAATACACTTTTTTTATATCTTGCCCTGATCTCTAAATATATGTGTATGTGTGTGTGTTTGTATTTTAAACTTTATCTCAGTAATTGTCAATTCTCTCTGTAGTGGTATTTACTTTAAACAATAACAAAACCAACAAAATAACCAACTGCTTTTGTAACTCAAGTGACATTTTCTGCTCTGTTCTAAGACTAGATTCTCTTGGAGATAAAGAAGCCTTAATTATTTTATGTGGCATTCCATTGAGAAATTCTAAGCTTTGTTCAAAATGATTCATTTTAATTTTTGCATATAACTTTATTATTCCATAGAGCCTAGATAGAGTTACTGAAGTTCTCAGTTATTCCACATGGGTTTAATTCCATTATATTCTTGGCCTGTGTCAATTAATTTTCTTTTCTCAGGTAATAAATTTACACTTCTATTCCTCTTCTGAGCAGTTAGATATTTTCAGGATGGAACATTCCATTAAAATGAAGAAACAAATTGCCCTGTAGCACACGAATTTGCAAAGACTGGTTGGTCTGATAATATAGTTCTTAGGAGTTTCTTTCTAAAGTAATACATGTATACAAAGACATTATTAATTTTGGGCATTTAAAGACTATACATAATTTAAAAGTGATGTCATTGTTCCAAAAATATATCTAGGTTTCAAAATGATTGATTAAATTCTGTTTAAAATTTTGCACAGGAGTACAGTATATAATCACATTTTATATTCCTCTGTGCAGGATCTAGTTTTCTAAATCATACTCCATTGTCATGAGCATGTTCATCTTCCATACAGAACACACTGACTGAAAATAAGATCACGTCTGCACATTTTGGGATATAAATTTTTGAGATTACTGAAGTTGTTACTATATATCTCTCTTGTACTAGAGCCTCTAAATCTTGCTGTTTTTACCGCATTTGTGCTTGCAAGATTTATGCGGCTCTATACTTTGTTTATATTCAGCAGCTAAGTATCATTTGTCCTGTTATCATAACTTATCCTGTAATTTATTTAAAATACCAATAAAATTTTAAACATAATTATAGTACAATTTTGCTGCATAATCCAGAATGAGAAAAATCAAAATTAAAAGAGCACACACACACACACATATACCCATTCATTCTTCAAACATATAAACGTAGGCAGCATTTGCTAATAGTGAGTAACTTCAGTAACTTCATTAACTTCAACTAACTTCACTAACATAGTGTCGAAATTTGGAAACGGCATTCAATGCTAATTCTCATAAGATTACTTACAAATTATATATTTACATGTTTACAATTGTTACATGTTATTTAACCATTCAGGTGTGTTTATTTCCTTCTAATTTCAAATTGTCACAGTAGAAATATCTGACCTTTCTGCTATAGAGCGTGGTTATTATAATCAAAAGTATGCAAAGGCAATTAGCATACTTTGAATCTTTTTAATATATTTTTATTGTAATCCTAAAATACACACTCTATATTAAGTGTGATTTTCACAAAAAACTGCTTAATGTGAAACGAAACAGATAATAGAAGTTTTGATGTCCATTTTTTAAAATAAAACTGCTCAAAACCATACAGAACAAATGTAATGCACTGTAACATTATGCGAGTCCTCTCTAATAATAGAGTTGTCCATACTAACTTGTCATTTGACAACGGTAAGTTCTTCTTGTCAGTTTCTTCATTTGTAAATTGAGGCTATTGATCTATGGGCTTTCTAGGGTTTCTTTTACCTAGCATCTTCACATTAAATTTAATTAATTTAAAAAATATGGAATTAAGGATACCACAAATTAGATTCAAACTTGAGATGGGAACACAATCTTTTAAAACGAGAGAAATCAAAATTAGGGGAAGCTGTAAAAAATAAAATAGCATCTCATGAAAAAAAAAGCTAAATAGCATTTGGGAAAGAGCTAAGAACAGCAGCGTGAGAATGAATGAGAGTTCGAATGATGAAAATAGAGACCGGTGTGAGAGGAATCAGACTAACCATACAACACAATGGGCAGAATGTCTGCAGAAGAATTCTAAATAACAAAGTTGCAATTCCCCAATTGCACAGTGAGAATCACAGCAAGGTGAATCATATTAAGGAGACAGCCGTATGTTGAAGTTTCTATCTGAAATTATGGTAGTCAAATTTTACTTTTACACCAATGAAAATCTCTTTTTCTTAACACTGTACTCCTTCCAGAGAGCAATAAGTCTATTATCTCATATAAAATGAAAAATATTGTTAGCCAAATTAATTATTTCTGAGTTCACTTTTTTTTTAACTTATAGAATCTCAAGAGAGACAGTTGTTTAATTTTATTTTAATTATGAAATATTTAAATGTAGATTTATGAATATTTGTTGATTTTTCTAAAATTTTAGCCAAAATAACAATATAAGACTCACGTTCCCTGCCATGATATTTGATAATTATAGTTGGCAGCATTGGAAAATTTCCCTAAACTAAATTCAAGACCCTCTTTTAGGTCAATGAAACAATGATTTGAAAAACTCTTTAAAGACAGCACAACATCTTCAACAAGTTATTTAACATTACCTAATTCATGTTTCAAAAACCTCACAGTGAATTCTGAATGTCTACAGAGTAGTCTCCCGATTCGAGGAAATAATGTTACCCTGAATGAGTGAAGATAGGAAAGAGCCTGTTGAATGAATCACTCCAACTATATATGGTGAAAGAATACTCCTGAAAAAACACCACCAAATTGATATTGAAAATAATATTTCTCAAAATCCAAACCTTGAAATTTGAAAACAAAAATGTTGAGTAAAATCCAAAAGTTTTCTGTGCTCTATATTTCATATAGAAAAAATAAAAGCCCGAAAAAAGGATTGTCTTTGATAACAGAAAAATAACTCAATAAACGTGATTCTTCATTCTGTGTACATATAGTTTTGATCTTTATCATCATTTCATCTCTGTAAAACTGAATAAGAAGGATAAGGTGAGCACACATTTGTTCCCAAGTGTCTCCAAAAAGAATCTGAGGGAGCTGGTAAAACATAGTGTGCTGCTTTACTAAGAAACACCCTAGAAGTCTTATGGAGGCCTGGAATAAAGAAATATAAACCCTGCATTAGGTGATATATATTTTTTTTGTAGATGATGAACAGTTTTCAAGCTCAATTAAATCATGGACTATTTTCATGAAGATTTAAGGAATCGGTGAGTGGTTCTTGGCAATTTATCCTTCTCTGATGATGTTTTTCAATGCCAGTTACCTGAGAAAAACTAGTTTCTTGGGAATAGATATTCCCAAGAATGGCTCATATCCATTGAAAGATGTGAGCAACCAATAGTTCATCTCATTGATGGACACTGGATAAGAAAAACAAAGAATTGGTAAAAAGTAAATAAATCAATTTTAGGTAAAAAATAAACAATGTCCCCAGGGAAAGCAAATATTAATTTCAGACCTACATGAAAAGGTCTCAAAATCTTTCAAAACATTTATACTCAAACAGCTTAGGAAATAATAATAATAATAATAAAATCTACATTGTATGACATATGTAGATTTTTCACAAGTTCAACAAACATTATTTAACACCTACTATTTGTAGAACACTATAGTAAGTCTTATAATTGATGTATTACTCAGATATATTCTACAAATGGTGAAGACCCATGAGCTGTGTGCCCATCTTATCCAATCTCCGTCCTAATGGACTCCATCACCCGGTTTCTCTTGCTATCTGATTGGGTTTTGCTGTCCACCTCAGTGCCTTTCATCTTTCACTGGACTTTCATAACACCTCTTCTTTTCCTCGCCTTCTCAGGGCCAGGAAACCTTCCTTTGATTATTCCTTGCTAGGTGCCTCATCATCATTATCTGTGTCCTTACTCCCTCCCATACCGCTTTAAAAAGTCTAGTCATTAAATCCTCCTCACACTGCAAGGCGATTCTGCTTTTTCTTTCTTACCAGGAGACTATGATAAATACAACCCAATTCAAAAAAAAAAAAAAAAAAAAGTCAAAAGTATAATTGGGCAAATTACATTTAATATTAAAAGTTTGCTGAGGAAAATGAATTTTTATGAGATGGGAAATGGAGTGGAATTCACGAAGTCACATATGAGCTGTGGCTTGAGAGTTGGGTTGGATTTCAATAGCTATTTAAAATTATATTAACCTCTTCAGGATGCCACAGATCCCTTGTGCTCTCCTTTAATGTAACATCTACCCCAAATTTTATGATAATATTTTTTCTTGCCATTCTTTGTAATTTCATTATCTAAGTTTCCATAGAGAAATATGGTTTAGTTTTGTTTGTTATTGGACTTTGTATGTTTTACATTTTTTGTTGACATATATTATTCCATTGTGTGGGCAGTCTTCAGCTACAAACTTTATTATTAAGTTATGTAGGTTTTTTTCCCCAAATTTTGTTATTATTAGCAATTCTGTTATGGATATTATTACACATGTACTGAGATGGATGTATAGCCAGGAGTGAAACTGCTCACTTAGAAAGCATACATAACTTTAGCTTCATGACTGTTAAATAAAGTTGTTGTATTGATCCATACTGATGATATTTCACATCATCACCAGAACCCTAATGTTTGCCAAACTGTTAAAATATGGTAATACTTGCGTTTTTGGCCCACTACAGTTCTTTTTATAAATAGTCCATCTGTTCTTTAAAAAGATGCATTGAGTACTTACGGGTGCACTATGAGATAAATATCCTCCATGAGCTCTAAATCAGGTGTGATTCAAATATAAATTAAATAAATAAAGAAAACACTTTTGCTTTATACAAAATGAATTTCAAAAGACTCATAAATGTGAAATTAAAAAAGGACAATTAAAAAGATATTAAGCCAATAAATGTCCATTTTCATTGATAGGAAACAGCTGTATTTTAATACACATACCATAGGTGAATATTTTTAAATGTGTAATCCAAATATTTTAATTTTAAGTGCAAAAGGGCTCATTATTTATTATCTTATTATTTCTCCATAAACATACCTCACTTTTATACCACAGCCATGTGTCTAAAGGCAAGAGGATATGTGTATGATGATTTTAAAATGGATTTACTTTTTATTATGTAATGTAAAGGGCTTCCTTGGTACCATCCACGTAGGTTCTTGCCTTTATGCATAAAACAAGCTACATTACTTTGCATCTGTAGCAGAGAAAAATGTTACTGTAGTGAATGCTAAGTGAACCGACTCACATTCCAGCGGTATCCACATTCTCTGTCTGTCGCCAGTCCTCCCCTTGTCCTTCTGGGCCCTGACAAGTCCTCTACTCAGACCACAGCCATGCTTGGTCATCTGCAGGCTCTGTGCTCTTTGCTCACACAGTCGTCCAGGAAGGTGGTGTCCCTACATCCTCCTCTTCTACTATGGTGCATCATCCCATCTCCTTCAGTCACTTTGACTCCATGTAGGTGGAAATAGAAATGGATGAGCTAACAGAGTCCCTGGAACTGTCCGAGTGACAAAACTTCCAGTTGGTTCCTGCCTAATTTCTTCCTGCCTAGTTTCATTAGGCAGAACCAAGTGGAAGTTTTATTCCAATGATAAAACTGCAGAAAATTGTATTAACACATTTCATTTTCATTCATTTTAAAGTGAGATGGCAACCGTTGCCAATCGTTCTCCCTAACATACAATTTTAGCTAGCTGTGTCACCTTTCTACACCTCCACCTCAGTTAGGATAACCTGGCTGAGTAGTGGAAGCTATTGGCCTGACATTCCCAGCATCATTCTTTGTCACAGTAAGAACAGATCTTGAGGTTATAGTTATTTTTATTAAATCCTCAAACAACCACTAATTGGGTACCAGGTATGTTCCTGACCTTGTGTTCAACCAGGGCCCATACCCTTGACCAGAATAGACAGAGCACCTTATTTCTAATTCAAGGTTTATATTTAGACAGTAAATAATCTGAAAAATATATTAAATGTGTATTATATGATGATATCAGGTAGTGATAATCGTGGCACAGTTAAATCAGGTTGAAATGACACTGAAATATTGATTGGTTGATCAGGAAGTCACTCTAGGGAAGAAAAATCCTGCAGCAGTGTGTCTCCCACAAATGGAGCACCAAATATAAAGACCTTGTGTCAGAGGAAGCAAGACGGTGCCACAGGGCAGAGCAGTCAAGGCAGAGGGTGGTGAGAGACAAGGCGAGAGAGGTAGGTTGGAGCCAGATCATTCCATGACATTCATAAAAGCATGATGGGAATACTGAGGAGAAATGAGTTTAGCATTATCTGAATCATACTGTAAAAGATGACTTTGGCCACTTTGTGGAGAAGAAATTGGAGGAAGAATGAATAATGGCAGCAGATAGATGCATTAAGAAGGTATTTTAGTAGCTCATGAAAGAGATGATAGTCAGATTTGTAATATGTTTGAAGGTGAGGTGGAATAGATATTTAATAGATCAGCATGGTGTGTATAAAAGAGCTGGTGATGACTCCATGTTTTGGAGCCTTAGAAAATGGGTTAATGACAGCTCAAATTACTAAGTGGAAAATCACTGGAATGGAAGCGATATTGGGAGGAGACAGATCAATAATTCTGTTTTATTTGTTGAGTTTGAGATGTCTATTTGATATTCCGGGCAGTTGTAAATGAGTTGAGTGTTCAGAGAAATCAGCTAAAAATAGAAATTGGGAGATGTGTGCCCACATATTAGCTATATCGGGTAATTTTATGAACTGCAGGTGAGAGTGTAAATCAGTACAATCAATTTAGAGAAAAACAGGAGTACACATGCTATGCTACTCTGGGATCACCTCACCATCCCACCCAGAACACAGACCACAGACCGCGTGAGTAATTTATTTGGTAAAGTGATCATGGTGGAGTAATGGGGAACAAGACGAGTGTACTGGGGGAAGAGAGAGTCAAATCTAGTACACATCATCAAGTTAGGTAATTAGATACTCCAGAGTCATTCACTGAAGCGAAACAAAAGGGGGGTATGTGTCCATTAGCTCTAGGGGTTCCGTTATTCAAGAGATGCCCCATGGGTGTTAACTGAAATATGCTAGTTACATATAGCATAAATACTAAATAAAATTTCTCCAGCAATTTACACAACATAGTCCAAGAAGCCCCAAAGCAGAAAATTGAAGTCTTGCCTGGGACTCTGGATGGATATTATCAGTTGCATTTTTAGAAAGGTGAGAAAAATTTACACAACACTACTATCCAAGGTCATGGCTGAAACAAAAAGTGAGGCTAAGAGGATGTGCAGTGGTGTAAGAGGTGTCCAATACATCCATTGATGTGGAAATTACATTCCTAGGTATATAGCTGCAATGTACTGAATTTCTATGCCTCCGACCCCCAGTTCATATGGTGTAACCCTCATACCCCAAATGATGGTATTAGGAGGCGGGGCCTCTGGGAGGTAATAACGCATGAGAAAGGACTCCTCATGAACAGGATTAATGCCCTTATAAATGAGATCACAGAGACATCTCTCTGCTCTCAGCCATGTGAGGATACTAGGAGTAGTTGGCAGTTTGCAACTTGGAAGAGTGATCTCACCAGAACTCAACCATACTGGCACCTTGACCTCAGACTTCCAGCTTCTAGAACTTTGAAAAATAAATCTATGTTGTTTATAAGCCACCCAGTCAATGGTACTTAGTTAGAGCAGCCCAAATGGACTAAGATACTATCCTAGAAAAGTTATGACACACATATATAAGAACACATCCTGAGAGCAGCTATTTTTTAAAAAATAGAATGCAAGTAAAGCTAAATAACAATATATTGAACAATGGATAACTATGGTGATATTTTCATATAATTCAATACTAAACAGCATTTAAAATAATGCATAAGACATATGTGTCATCCTGGAAGGATCTCATTAATGTAACATGGAACAAAACAAAGCAAGATGTAGATAGGCATATACATTTTTAACTTTTAAAAACACATGTTATTCAATTATGTATATAGATACTTGCACATATGCTAAAATCATAAATAATCACAGGAATATAGAATTATCAAATTTAGAGTCATTTCCTCTATGAGCAGAGAAGGGGATGTGATAATGTTCGCAGGGGCCTCCAGCTGAATTGACAGTTTTATTTGTAACTAGTGGTGATACATGAGGATTTTTATGATTTTTGTATGGATTGAAAACAATAAAATAAATAACCAACCTTGGGTTTGGAACCTATGTATCTCTGATATGTGGAATAGTACAGGAGTAATGGCCCTTAGGGTATTAGACCTTAGCTGTGATATTTGGGACATCCCGCTAATGCCATGCAGAGATGCCTGGACTATTTTGCCTTGGTTTAAAAGTAACTAAGACTTTCAATTTTTTCTTCTTGTTTATTTCTTTTTATTTTTTTTATAAAGGGGAGATTTTTAGACAAAATAGAAATGATAGAATATAAATGCATGGCAGAAATCAAGCAAAGGGTTCTGTTCTCTTAGATAATAAATACACCCTGTAGTTTAGTTTCAAGAGAATCACCTCTTGGAAATGGTACCATATATGCAAGTTATTAGATTTCTACTTATACACTGTATAAAGGAAATCACCACTCACCAGGAGGTCCTATGTAGGTTATTACGCATCACAGTGTGAGGTTATCTAAAACAGGCACTGAAATAGGGTATGTGAATTACTCATCTATTTACATGTTTATCGAGAATATCCTCAGCAGCAAGCCATTAGAGGAACAATAAAGAGAATAGGCATGAGCCATGGTTTTATAGAATCTAGTAGAGAGGAGGTAATTTAAAGAACCCAAGAACATAATTAAGTATTCAGATTTTGATAAGGAGTATAAACACACAAATAGGAAACTATAATAGGAAATAATAGGTTGAAGATGAAAAGAACTAATTCAAATAAAGGTTTGTCTGAGAAGCAATATTTAACCAGAGACTTAAAGAATAAGGAGTCGGCCATTTTGAAGGAGCAGATGAAAAGTGTTCCAGGCCAAGGAAACAGCATCTGCAAAGATCTTAAGCAGGGAAGACCTTAGGAAATTATGAATTCAACCTGTGTTGCTAGACAAAAGTGAACCAGGGTGACATGACTTGGGATAAGGTAGACAGATAAGCAGGGACCAAAACCACATAGCTATAATAATCAAAGTTAGAACTGTGCATTTGGCCTTTGGGCTAGAATGAGATAATTAATTAATCAACTGTTTGTTTTGTTTTAACATATTACTCTGGCTTCAGTCCATAATATATTGGAGACATAATGGTAGAAGTAAAAACACATGGTAAGAAGTCATTGCAGATACTCAAGCTTAAAGAACAATTTTGTGATACCTTCAGATCCCTTAGTTAAAAACAAAATTAGTTAATAAGTGCTATCAGTTCTCAGAGGCAAAATGAAGCAAAGGGATGAGATCTCTGTCACACACAGATTTTACTCCTTGGGCTAGAGAGTGTTGTAAGGATATCTTCCAGATTCTCCTCCACTGATTTGCAGCATAATTTATGGTCTTCATTAAAATTCCATCTTCAGTATTTCTAGCAAAAAGTCTGTGATTTCTTTTTCTTTTTTTACATTTAATAGAAATAATTTATTGACTGTCTAACAACGTGTTAAAAATTGTTTATACATTATCTCAGTATTGCTCTTGGCAGGACTCTAAGGCAGATAACATTTCCAGTATATGATTAATGAGGAAACCAAGGAATGGAGAATGTAAACAATGTGTTTAGGGTAACATACTTGTAAATGGTGAAGGCGGGATGCAAATCCCAATATCTGTGACTCTCAAGTTCATGCTTTGTTTAACCACTATACTACATTGCCTCTCTAATCTGTGGTTCACTCATTCCTAATTCATTCCTTAAACAACTATTTATTGCCAGGCAATGTTCTAGGCTTGTGGGACATAGCACCATAAAAGTCAACAGAAATCTCATCCTCATGGGACTAATATCCTAGTGAAGATACAAAATGAAAAGCAACAATGTAAAATGCATAGTGTGTTAGGTGGTCTTTAAGTGCTATGGTAAAAGTTAAGCAAGGCAAGCGTCTATAGAGCAGAGAGGATTTGAACATTTTAATAAAATGACACTGGAAGCTTCATGGAGAAGATGGCATCTGACAGAAGATATAAAAAAGATACAGGGTAAACTGTATCTACTGTTATGTTCAGTAATAATAAAGAGTCTACTGCAACTGAAACAGAATGCGGAAAAGACCTAGGAGGAGGAGAGAAGTTCATAGAAATTGGAGAGTCGATATGATGCAGGATCATTTATACAAACTCTGGCTTTTACAATAAGTGTAATGAGAATAAATTGAAGAGTTTTATGGAAAAGAGGCTCATAATCTGATTTATATTTTAAAGTGCTGTTTTGAAGAAGATGGTTGATGCATATCAAAGACACACGTTTGCAGGCCATTGTAACAACCCACACAATAAACATTGGCAGCTAGTATCACAATGCTACTAACAGAAGTAGCAAAAAATGGTCAGAAGCTGTATTTTGTAGACATAATCCATGAGAAGTAATGATGGATAGGTTCTGAGGCGTGAAACAAAAAGGATTCCATTTTAATTAATTTTTTGGATTGAGAAATTTCATTGGTTCAATATTTGAAATTAAGTCATAATTTTAAGTCATACAGGAATGTCAATGATAATGTGGCCAAATTGAAAAAAAAGGAAAAAGAAAAAAGAAAAAGAAAAAAAAAGTAGGGGCCGTTCTGTGACCAGAGCTCCTTCCTACTGTTTTAAGACGGTATTTGGACCATCTTAAAACAGTCGAAAGGAGCGAAAACAGCATTTCGGCTTGGGACATAATTATCCACAGTCCAATCTCACTGGCAGATTTATTGACTTAAATGTGATAGGGCAGTGAAGTGGAAAGAGGAAGAGAAAGAAATTCTGGAAGCCAAGATATTAGATTTATTCCCTCCACAAAAATGATCATTTTTATAAAGTGATAAAACGTGCCAAATGCTTTTACTTGTATTATCTTATTCTCCCACCAAATCTTACAAAGTTGACATTGTTTTCGTTTGTAATACATAAGAAAAATCATGACACTTAGTTTAACATTTCATGAGAAAGCTAATATGTAGAAACCTAGAACAAGCTACTGAAATTTACTGGAATTAAGTTTTCTGACTTTTTTATATTGAAAGTACATGATTAAATCAAGTTAGAGTTGACATATTTCACTTCTACTTAGTATGTATATGATTCCAAAATGTAAATTGATTCCAAATATCTTTATTTTTTTCAGTAGGCATAGAAAGTTTAACATAATCTGGGTTAATGTTACAATGAAGGAACCACTTTTCTCTAAAAGTGAAAGGGACGACTACTCTCAGAATATTCCTAAGGAGTATACAAAGGGAAAGTATCTTGGCTCATTTAATTTTGTAAAACCTCTTTTGTACATAACTCAAATTCCTCTTTTGCCCATAGGAATGGTGAGGCAGGTATGCATTAATTCAAGTCATAGTACAAGAATAAGTAGTAATAAAACACTGGCATTTTCCAAATTGCCAGTATAAAGGATTGTCAGAAGAACATGAGTATTACCTTCAGCTTCTCCAAGGGGTTAACCTTTATGTTATCTGTTAAATATGAATTATGTATTGGCTTCTCATATTTCCATATATAAAACTTTGTGCTTTGGTCTTGTTCTTCAGGATGACCTTGATGTAATCAGATATAATAGTGTTTTTCACCAAAGACATTAATCAATAACTTTATAATATGAAGCGCTATGAATATTTAATAGCTTCAGCTTGAATAATTCAAATTTTGTATTACTAAAAAAAACAAAAGAACTCAGTTGAGTGGCTAAGATTTCTTTATCTTCCCTATCCTATTATATTTACTACTTCTTCCTTGAGAAGGGCATGGAATTATATACGTTGGAGACATAATACATCTTTTGCTCATTGTCCATGTATATATAATTTTCATTTATTTTCAGTTTCATTGCTGACTATAAGCACCCCTTTTGGTGAGTCCATAATTTAAGTAAAAGTTTATGTGGAAAGCAGTAGCCTTCATCCATTGATAGATACCCCGTTAAAATATACATTAAAATTTTAATAGGTGAGAGCACCAAATAACTATTTAAAAGAAAAAACACAGAAATCATAAATGCCTAATAAAATGGTACCGAAGTCTTAAAAAGGAAAAATAAACTACAATTGCAGGTAAGATTCAAATCCAATGTATAACTAGTCTAAGAAAAGGCTTTGTGTAATTTAATCACAATAGAAATAGAATATCAGTATGAAATATGTAGGAAACCCATTAACTAATGAAAATATATGTATATTACATATATATGTATATGTATATACTTTGTTTCCCCGCAAGAAAAGACCTAGCTGGACCATCACCTGTATGCGTTTTTTGGAGCAAAAATTAATGAAGGCCCGGTCTCATATTATATTATGTTAGATAAGACCCAGTCTTATATTATGGTAAAATAAGACTGGGTCTTATATTAATTTTTGCTCCAAAAGATGGATTAGAGCTGATTTTCCAGCTAGCTCTTATTTTCGGGGAAACATGGTATACTTGTGTGTGCGCGAGCGTGTTTTCATCCTGAGCCATAAAACCATTGCGTTATGAAACAAAATTTTTTCAAAAGCCTCAGGATTAGTCAACTCTGAATTTTTTTAAATAAACAAAATTATTGCCCATTGTAGAAAATAAATATCAGCTATAGAGTGGATTTATACATAACCACACCATAATACTATTCCCTCAATAATGTGTTGCAAGTTTTTCAGTAAATACTTAATTAAATCAGGGATCTGAATGTGTTGTAGGAATATGAATATACAAAAAATACTCATAGTTCACTAAAATATTTTATTTGCATATAAAAATTGAGTGTGAACATGCTGTGAGAGTATGATTTACCTATGGAGAACTAATTATGTGTACATCCACTAGCTCTTTAGCTCTGTGAGATAGATATTAGTACTAATTTATACATACATAAGAAGTTACATATATAATTTCTGATTATATATATGTATGTATATATATTTATATATATGTATATATATGTGTGTATATATATATATTTGAAATTGTAATTTTGTTTTAAAAATTTTGCTTTCTTTCCACTAGATTACATGATTCATTAGAACAGCTATTTCTTGCTCATGTCAGTAGGTTTGTGTACCTGTATTAGAGCTTGCCTTCGACAGAGAACAACTAGAATAGCATTGTTGTATATGTAGGTATTTGTTGCAGTTAAAATGATATTGCATATCTTAATTTTAGGCAAGGGGAACATACAAAGGATAGAATGTTTCAAGGCCCTCTAATAGATGTTAGAAATATAACTAAAGAAGAAGATAAATAAAGGCATTTTGGGTGTTAGGAATATAACTAAAAGAGATGAAAAATAAAATAATAAAAGCACTAGGTATATAGAATCACTGTGCTTCCCAGGAGCATGACTTCAAAATCTTCACTCTGTATTTTGCAGTAATATGTACCTCAAGTAAGCTTGCAGCGGTTACAAAATGCATTTCCTAGTTCAGAATGTCCTAAGCAATTTATCATGTGGTTCAGGAAGATGGCAGCAGGGGTGGGAGGAAGGGGGGGGGAGGAAGGAGGGAGGGAGGGAGGGAGAGAGAGAGAGAGAGAGAGAGGAGAGAGAGGGAGGGAGGGAGGGAGGGAGGGAGGGAGGGAGGGAGAGAGAGGGAGAGAGAGGGAGAGAGAGAGAGAGAGAGAGAGAGAGAGAGAGAGAGAGAGAGAGAGAGAGAAACATGTGAAACACAACAGCGCAGAAAAAGTTCCATCTTCCAATTGCCCACTTCTGCTTCTATTACTGAGGAGTGAAACCAGACCAAAATATAGATTGTGTCATTTTTGTATGTTTGTTTTCTTATTTTATAATACATACATGGAAAATCTCAAGCTGAAGAAGTAAATGAGCAGATTTAACTGGTTAGGGGGACCCATGCTAATCTCTACAATATTGTCTTTATAAAGTAGAAGAGATCAAATGTAGGATTTCCAATAAAGAGAATCAATTAAGACATAAATGACCCTTTGAAATGAATAATGATCTAAGTATTCACATGAGGATTTATCTCCTTTTTGCAGGTTTTTGGAAATGGGATATATTATTTGAATCATAATTAATGTATATTGCAATAAACAAAGGATTTTCAAGCCAGCTCCAAGTGGACTAAAATTATTTTATTTATTACTAAGAGGAATGCCTAAGACAAGTCCTGTGGTAAAAACAGATTTATTGTCTCTGCTATTCACCTGTGTTATTTCTCCATATATTACCATTGATATATATTATCCATTCTTCACAGCAATGGCTTTGCTGTGGTAAATTAAATATCTCATTGTCCTTCTCTGTCCATTTTGCATTATAATGTTTCTGAGCAGACTTTTATAGTTCTCTCAAAGAATTATAGCAGGTCTTACAAAAAAAAAAAAAAAAAAAAAAAAAAAGTAAAGCCAAATCTTAGACACTGTAAAAAAAAAATCCTTTTCATTTTTAAGTAAAATACGCTTTCTTCTATTTTTAAGAAGAAACATATGTGGTATCTCAACGGTATTACCTAAAGCTCATTTTGTCTTGAATAAAATCAAGAGTAGACCAGAAACATTCTAAAATAGACACTGTGACAAATACTATGAAAGCAAAACTAAGGAAAAGAATGATTTATTTTCCATTTCTTTCATTCTAAGAATTTAATTTATACTGTACTACACTATACTTACATATTACTTTCAAAGCCCTGCTACTTTCTGTGGGAAATGAAGACTTTTCATTGTATTGGGAAATTAAAGTGTAACATTTATACACAATTGAATGAAAATGTTGGGTCATGGGTATCAACAATAGATAATATCTACTTTCCATTTTTACTACTACATTTTATCTCCATTAGCAATATATGAATTATTGTCAGTCCTAGTAATTTTAGCAACCTGGTGGACATGTAGTGTTATCTCCTGTAGGTTGTTTCTCTCATGGTGACCATGTCTTGTATTTCCCTCATGATTAATGAGAACATGTTCATACACTGTTTGGCAATTCGGATATTCTTTTCATTTAAGGGCCTCATCAGCATCTTGTCCATTGTTTATGGTAGCCTCTGTACTTGCTTATTGATTTGTAGGGCTTTCTATATTTTTCTGGGTATGAACCTTTGTCAGTTACATGGTTTGCAAATATTGTTTCTCAGTTTGTGTCTTTGAATGTACATAATGTGCATGTGGGTGTTTAATTGGCACAACAGTATTTATTGACCAGACCACCCTTCCCCTACTGTCATTTATCAAACTTCCATATGTGTGTGAGTCTGTTTCTGGACTCCCTATGCTGTACCATTGATGTCTGTGCCTATCCTCAGTCTACAATGTGTATCTTCCTGATTTATTTTCCAATAAATGTGACAGCCATTAGAATAATCCACCAACATTTTAATTATTTTAAATTATTGTCTTTGCATCACCTTTTATATTTTAATATACATTTGACAATATACACCAAAAAAACCCAGTTTTCATTTTGTTTGTGATGAATGTTTAGAACAATCTCAGCAAGTTTACACTTATTAATGTTGAACCATTAATTATAAGAATATGATATTGTACTCCATTTATTTAGATCTTTTCAAATATACAAGAGGCTTTATAGTCTTTAGTGCAGAGGACTTATACATTAATATGACTATATTTCAAGCTTATTGATTCCACTGTCAATGATATCTTTCCTTATGATTTGTTTCTGGAAGTATATAGATATTGGATTGAGTTTTGTCCATTAGCCTTATATGAAGGAACTTTGATAAGTCCATTTTGTAAATTTAATGGTATACAGATAGCTTATTTTAATTTTTCATCAATCTTATATTTCTGAATAATAATATTTTTAGTGCTTACTTCTAATTTTTTGCCTTATTTTACTGCCCATGCATTCTAAACCCAAGTCTACCAGAACAGGCCTCTTTGTCTTCTTCATTTAGAGAGAAAATATTTTTTATATTAGTATACTTCTTTCTTGGATTTTAAAATATCTTTTATCAGGTAATGGAAATTCTCTTCTGTTGCTAGTCTTTTTTTTTTTTTAATTGAGATTGGTAAATAAATTTTATCTAATGCTTTACTGGTTTTTAATTTTATGATTACATATGTTTTCTTGTGATGCAATCATTATGGTGAAATTATATTGATAAAGTTTTGAATTTCAAAGGACCCCTTTATTCATGCACTAAATCCAATGTGTTCACGACAAATTATCATTCATATATATTGTTCAAAATATTGCATTTAGAATTTAGGCATACCAATTTATGAAAGAGTTTCACCTAGCAAGTATTTCTTCTTTTTTTCTGATCTTTGCAGAGTTTGCGTAAGCTTAATGTTCCTTGTTGCCCTGAAAGTTTCAAAGAATTTGCCAGAGAAAGAGACTGATCTCATTCTTGCAGGAATTTATTTAATCAGATATTCCGTTTTTTTCTCATGGATATAGGATTATATAAAACCTCTATTCTTTTTTTATCACTTTTAATGAGTTGTGTGTATATCTTTTTCAAATGATTTTTCTCAACTTTTGAGAAATCTTCTCTCGTTATATATTGGTTTAAATCTAAATGTGACAGAATTGAAATAGCAGTAAAGCCGCATCCAATGTTAATTCTAGGAAATCCTTCTTTATCCAATTCCTTTAAAATTCTCTACAATTAATTTCTCTTATCTCTGTGCCATTGTATTGATTTATGTCTCATCATTTAAAAATAATTCAATGCATATAAAAACGTACACATAAGCCCTGTTAGACGGTGAGTATTTCTGGGCTATCAAGGCAGATTAGTAACAATTTATAGGTATTTGGACAATGTTTTTGACTCCTGCTTCTACCTAACCTAATTAATTAACACCTGACAGGAAAAAAAGTAAAATAATTACGTGTTTAGGACAAAAATATGAAATAGTATTGAACATAAATTTTGGGGTTAGTTCAAGGGATGGTGTAGCTCTTTGCATATCACAGAAAACATGGATGAAGGAAGTCATCTATATCGTTTGTTAACATCAAAGAAAAATCCTATGAAATAGTAACAGAAATATTAACAGACACAGTGCTAAATTATGTATAGCTTGGTTCTAAAGATTCTAACATTCCCTGTAATACCGATAATTGGATAGGAACAGCATCATTATTTCTCCAACACTAAAAAAATTAAAAAAAATAAGTAATTCAAAATTTACATATAGTAACATGAAGTAACCAGGTCCTTATGACTGACCACTGAAAGATCCATTGCATGAGGCACTAGTCTATGAGTCAGAGTGCTGCCTTATCACCACGACCCCAAAAGCAATTCCTACCGGGAATATTAGTCACAGGTATTTGCTATTGACACTTTTTTTTTTTTCCCCAGCCAGTCATTTAATTGTGGAGAAGCACAGTATTAATCATCATTCTGATTAGAACAGAAAATAAAAGCAGAGTAAATTCAGAGGCTTTATTCAGAATTTGGAAATAACAGTTAATCTGTAATGTTAAACAATAGAACACACTCAGCTCTCACCAATTTAGGAGTTGTATCAGTGTACGTAATTACTTTGTATCATGCCAATTATTTTCAACTGTTTAGCCTCAATCCATAGGAGGTATTTTTAATAGTATCAGGTGGTTCAATGTGCTCACCAATGTTACTGCATTTTTTTTTTTTTTTTTTTTTGTCTTCCTGAAGCTCTTGACAATGGAATTATTTCTGCAGTCTATACAAAGTCACAAACAAAGTCACCGGCTGGAGCTTGTCACCCAATAATAGACTCCGTCATTTATGAGTTCCCACTTCATGGCACACTGAAATGCTTTCACCTGAACCATTACTGAGCAACCTGAATTGTACGGATAAATCTGCCACTGTGTTCTACATACAATGACAGATCATCTAAGGGTGAAATAGTCTCAGTGAGAAGAGCACAGCTTCGATCACACCTCCTCTCTGCCTATGTATGTGCATGCCTGAGTAGGATGAAACTCGGCTTTCTTACAGTGTTATTTATTGGAACCTGTTACTCCACTGCATTTTTCACTCACAATTTGACAATTCCTCCTACAATATATTGTAGTTGCCTCAGAGAACACAATCCTTGTCTTCTGTTGAAACTGCTGTCAGTGAAGGAGAGTTAATTTCCTTCATGCTGATTCTCGATTTGAACACTTATGTGACAGACATTCTTCCGGCATTTTGCACTCATTTTTCATTTAGTCTCTGGGCCGCCCTAGATAATGGATATTATTATCTCCATTTTAAAAATGTGCAGGTCACAAACCTATTAAGTGGCACAATAACTATCCAGTCCTGATTTTTCCTGATTCCAAATCTCTGCCCTTTTAATGACCTACAATGTCTCTGATGTTTTCTGCATATAGCATATTTTTAGCACAGCATTCTTTTTTATATTTTTAATTGTGATATATATATACAACTGCTATATATAACAGATGTACCATTAAATCATATGATAAAATAGTGTATTCACAAGTCAGCTTAATACCTTAAAAGCCCTTGTATGTTCCTGGTTGACTTCATTCTCCTAGGGGTAGAACCCACTTATGCTGAATTATGTATTATTAAATCATATATATATATATATATATATATATATATATATATATATATATATGTATATATACACACACACACACACACACACACATACACACACACATACACACACACACCATGTTTCCCTAAAATGAGACCTAACTGGAAAATAAGACTTAGCAGGACTTTTCAGGATGCTCATAATATAAAATAAGCCCTAATGTGTCTTTTGGAGCTAAAATTAATGTAAGACTTAGTTTTATTTTCAAGGAAATATGGTAGGAGCATCCTGAAAAAATCAAGCTAGGGCTTATTTTCTGGTTAGGTCATATTGTCGGGGAAACATGGTGTGTGTGTGTGTGTGTGTGTGTGTGTGCATATATATATATATATATACACACATACATATATATGTGGATATATTATATATATGTGTATATATATATATATATATATATATATATATACATATATATACATATATATATTTAGTTTTTCTCTGCATTTTAAATTTATACAAATGAAATTATTACTTTTTTTTTTTTTTGGAGGGGGCTTGCTATTCTCAGTTAACTTTACCTTTTTGAGATTCTTTCAATTTTAATGCATGCAGCTGTGGTCTATTCGACGGTTGATGGACATTTAGGTGGTTTCCAGTGTTTTACTATTGTGAACACCCTGGCTAGGAGAATTCTGATTTTATGTCTGCAATAGCACATGTGCAAGATTCTCTCTAGGGTATACACCACGTCATGGGATTGCTTGGCCATACAATATGCACGTGTCAACTGTATTAAGTAAAGCCAAGTTATTTTCCAAAGTGGCTGCATCAACATGCATTAAGATAAGTAGTTACTAAGCAGTTAATGAAGGTGTCCCTGCTCTATATCTTTGCCAATAATTGGCAATTTCACCTCAGAATGTTTACCAAATCTTTCACTGTGGTTTTGAGTCACATTCCTCTTCTTTCTAACGTCCCTTTATTATTCATACATTATGTTTTTTGAAATCCCTGTTGATATATTGTGGGGACAGAGCCCCAGAAAGTAGTTTACAGGCTCTCGGCCTCACGTGGAAAGGTGCTGACTCGGGTAGTGGATGGCCGTCAGCTGCGGCTGATTGGCCATCGGCTGTGGCCGGTGAGCCGATTGGCCACTAGTATAACTGCTGCGGTTACCGAGGAGCGCCGAGGATTGCCAAGGAGCCGAGGAGAGTGGAAAAGAGCAGAGGAACAGAGTCGAGGAGAGTGGAGGAGAGTCGTCGGTCGGTTGGCAGAAAGCCTGACGGCAGGTCGCGCGTCCGGTGGGCCCAGCCTCCAGTGAGACCATAGTGGTATGACTCCCCAACCTATGGCTCCGTGAGTGTTCCTTTTTGTCCTCACCATATCCTGCGTTCTTGTGTGGAGAGTGGGACCAGAGACCCCGCAGGCCGCCCCACACGACAAATGGCGCAGCGAGCAGGGTCTCCTGCACGACATATATTTTTACCAATTTAAAATTTTGTTAGTGGTCTGTCCTGCAGGAGACCCTCCTCGCTGCGCCCTTTGTCAGGCGGGGCGGCCTGCGGGGCCTCTGCTCCCGCTCCCAACACAAGAACGCAGGATATGGTGAGGCCAAAAAGGAACACCCACGGAGCCATAGGTAGGGGAGTCATACCACTACGGTCTCACTGGAGGCTGGGTTCACTGGACGTGCGACCTGCTGTCCATTTTTCTGCCAACCGGCCGACGACTCTCCTCCACTCTCCTCGACTCTCCTCAGCAATTATACTAGCAGCCAATTGGCAAACTGGCCACAGCTGACAGCCAACCAGCCTCAGCTGAGGCCATCTACTACCCGAGCCAGCACCCCTCCACGTGAGGCCGAGAGCCTGTAAACTACTTTCTGGGGCTCTGTCCCCACAGGTCTTTTTTTTTTTATTGACGCACATGCATTAACACACACATGCACACACACACATACACACTCACTCACTCATTCACTCACTTAGGTACCTGAATTTCTTCTGTATACTATTCTTTGTGAGTTATATTTGTGGAAAATATCTTCCACTTTGACTTATCATTTCATTTATGATGTCTATAGATGAACAAAAGTTCTTAAAAGTACTCAAATAATCTATAATTTCCTTCCTTTTTAATAATTTATGAATCTTGTTTAAAAATTACTTCCCTATCCAAGACCATAAAGTATCATTTTCATTTTCAAAAAATATATAAATTTCACTCTCACATTTAAGACAAAGATAAACATGAGATCAATTGTTATCTATGTTGTGAGTTAAATATTCACCTCTTTTTCATAAAATGATAACTATTTTTATATTCCCATTTATTAGTCACCTTATCTCCAAGAATGTGTATACACTGTTATAAATTTGATTACCATGCATACATGAGTATAAGTCTGTTTGGACTGACATCTTAATTATATTAAATATACAGATCAGTTTGGAAAGTATAGTCACATTTGCAATCTTTAGTCTGTTTATAAAAATAATATTTCTATCAGTTTTATAGGCCTTTAATATTTTAAATCAAGTTTCATTTTTCCATTAAAAACCATTATATTTGAAAAAAGTTACTTTATATATTATTTCTAATATATATGGCACCTTACTGAAATTTATTGTACATTTTCAATATTAGGCTAAAAGATTTCATAATTTACTAAGGCTTTCTAATCAGAAAATTATATATAATTGTATTGATCACTTTTTCTGCAGGTATTGTCATCACCATACAGTTTCCTTTCTTTAATATGTTAATGTGTAAAATCATATTGATCAATACACTGTTGTTAAATTAATCCAAAATTTCTAGGAAAAAACAAATGGTTCATTACCTTTTATATCGTCCTTTAATATATATTCTTACATTGTGTTTGCCTTTTTTGTTTTTACTACTTTTTACTTTTAGGAATTTAATATTATTTCTTCAATTCTCTGCAATGATGTATATAAGCTTGAACTTAGTGCTCTATAAATTTTAGAAAAAAAATATTCCAAGTCTATTTTATTATTGTCTGGAAAATTTAGAAGTTATTGATGCAGATTCTCTATAGTTTAATGTCTATTTAAGTTTTCTAGTTCTTTACAGCTTAGTCAAATTAATTTATTCAGGGAATTTAATAATTGCTATTTGACATTCATCTGCAATGTTGTGAATATTTGGGGATATTAAAGAAACATTATTATCATCTGAAATCCTTAGTTAAAAATTATAACTTGGCCCCCATATCAAGAGACACAAAGAGAAACTGAGATCATAGAGTTTTTTACATAATGCAGAATTTTTCAATACTCTTTATATAATATGGATCTTTCCAATATTTCTTCCACTGTTTCCTGCCATAGGGTAGAAGGAGGATCTACCAAGGAGAAGAATGAGAAAGATGACTGTCCTTTCTGACCCAGAGACATTGAGGGAGAATGGGAGTGGAGATAGAAGAGACCAGTTCTCATATTTCTGCTACCTCAAAACCAAACCACAAAGTGGAATTTGGAGTTTTAGAAGAAGCCTCAACTGAAAGGAGAAATCTGAAGCTGTGTGATCAGCAGCATTCAGTGGAGAGAGCTGGTATGTTTTGCGATGGGACAGGATAGCCAGATGAACTTGAGGTAGTGCCCTGTATGCATTTCACCTGTACATTATTTAGTGGCACTAGCATTTTTGTTTTTTCCCATTATGGGACAAAGTATCAGGAGCACCAGTGAATGGTACAGGTAAAAAAAATAATCAGGACAAAACAGTCACTATGGATAGAAACTTTGATCTAACACAATGAGCTATGGATTTTGCTGATAGTATAACATACCTCATACCAGGTAAGACAAATTATACTCCAAGATTTCTAATCAAGGACAGTTAAGCACAGACCCATGTCTGCAAGCGGGGAGCATTCAGTTGTTATAGCTGGGATCTGAGAAGTTCTGGCCTCCACTCACAATGAAAGGGTACATAAACCACAGAGCCTCAATCCCACTAACACTCAGAATATTATGTAAAAAGCTTTATTAGAGGCTAAGCATTAATACAGAAGATATCTAATCAGAATAAGATAATTTCATTGACTATATTTGTCAATGTAGAAGGTAGAATAATGGTCCCACCAAGATGCTCATGTCCCAATTCACAGAACAGGAAAAACGTTACATAACAGAGAAATTAAAGTTGAGGATGAATTCAGGTTGCGAATCACGTGACTATAAAATAGAGAGATGGTTGAATGAGGCAGGTGTGCATAATGTAATCACAAGCATCCTCAAAAGTGGAAATGTGAGGGACAGAAATGAGGGTGATCTCAATTGAGAACAACTCAACCCACCACATGGAGTCTCTCTCTTCCTTAGAAACTCCAGGAAAGGTCACAGCCCTGACAATACATAGGTTTTAGTCCATGTCGTGCCAGGCAGCCTGCGGGGTCTCAGCTCCCGCTCCCCACATAAGAATGCCGGATGTGGCTAGGCCAAAAAGGAACACCCACGGACCCATAGGTAGGGGAGTCATACCACTATAGTCTCACTGGAAGCTGGATTCACATGACGTGCGACCTGCCATCCACTTCTCTCTGCCAACCGACCAACTCGCTAACTGCAATCCGCACTTGCCAGCCACCATCTTCTTGCTAGCCCCCACTTGCTGCTAGCGTAGCCTCAGCAGTTATGTTAGTGGCCAATGGCTCACTGGTTACAGCTGATGGCCAACTAGCCACAGCTGATGGCCATTCAACCACAGTTGGTGGCCATTTACTACCTGAGCCAGCACCTTTCCATGTGAGGCCGAGAGCCTGGAAACTGCACTTCTGGCTCTGTCCCCACAGTCTAGGAAAATGTCTAATCTACAGAATGGTAAGAAAATAAATTTGGTCTGTTTTAATCCACTACGTGTGTGATAATTTGTTACAGCAGAAATAGAAAACGAGTACAGTGAGATTAAACAACAATTTTGCTTTATGTTTTTTAGTTTTTTTTTTTTTTTTTTGCTTCTATTTCTTTGTATTCAATGGTGGGGAGTTGAGGGGGAAAAAATCAACTCAATCATAAAGCAGTGGAAAGAAATACAGTGTGAGTATACTTGCAACTCTGCCAGACAGCTCTCAGAAATGGAGAGGATACATTTAATGTTTTCTGATAAATCTCTTTCAAGTGCATAATGTAACCTATTTTCTCTTAAAACTTTAAAAAATATTTTTAATTTGTCCTCTTCAAAGTCTACTCACTATGTAAGTCCTATTATTCCTATTATCCTTATCTCCAGGCTTTTTTTTTTTTTTCTTTTAAAGCTGAAGATCAATTTCATATTGATCTTGGATACTCAACTGGTTTCTGAAATTCACTTTTTGTACTGAGCAAACTGTATTCTTTTCCAACCTGTTTTGGTACTTATGTGTATTCTTTGTTACCATCTTTATTATTCACCCAACTATTGAATTTAAAACCTTGGGAATATTCTTCACTGATAACTTTCTCTCTTCTTCCATGTTCATCTGGTCTCCAAGCCTGATGAATCTGACTTTATTCTTTCCATCACCTTTGCCCCGACCTTAAACTATTCTCATCATTTTTCACCTGGAGCATTGCAATAACCTTACAGTTGGTCACTCTGTTACCATTGTATTTCCCATCCAGACATTTGCATGTTCCTATCAAGCTTCACTTTCAAAATCCTGTAATTGATACTAATTTGTTGGAAGTCATTATTGTATTATTTCTGCTCCCTACTGACTCCAAGCCACCATCACTCCTCTCTACAAGTTCCATGATTGTGATCTACTCATGCTGTATTCATCTTGAATAAAGCACCTACTCATGCTTTATTCATGTTGAATAAAGAGCTTGGAAAACTCATGTGCCAAATATTTGTAAATAAATAAAAGTCAAAATAGTTGAAACCAGCAGTTTTCACAGTAATGGATCAGAGAGATAACATGGTCTTTGCTGGTAGTCCACTGCAAGAGGTGAAAGAGGAAAGAAATCTTTTTATCTTCTGCAGCTGAAATTGCTTTCATTGTCATCAATCTGCGTGATTACATCCAACCTTTTTGATAAACTCAAATTTGAACTATACAATAAAATACTGATACAATTATTTTAGGAGGTTATTGTTAATTAACCTAGGATTAAGGAAATTAAAAGTAGTACTTAAAAGAATACATGTTCTGTTCAATGACCTCTCTATAGCTTTCTATTTTTCAATGGATACATTTTAGCATTTTTATTGAAAGCATTCTGTTAACCTAATCTGTGAATACAGACACTGATAGGGTCTACTGATCATAAAATAATACAAATTCTTAAACTGATGTTAACTACCTTTAAAAGAATGTTCTCTGTGGTAAATACAAGTAGGAAAAGCGACAACAAAGCACATCACCACTTGTTTCTGTTCTTAACCATTGTTCTCCACCTGGTTATTAACAGGCATATTTTTTTCTCCTCAAGTTTATTTTTTTCATTTGCTGTCATTACTATTTCATGTTTGATTAGTCTAATTTTTTTTTTTTTTAAATGATGGCACACTGTCTTGCATGGAAACTGGTCAAACTGGCACTCACCCAATCATTAAATGGAGCTCTATTTATTTTCCCTCAGCTCTTTGAGAGGGCCAGAAAAACACAAGAGTACCACAAAACAACTAGCTTCTTCTTATTAAAAACCTCCCCTTTTATAAATTATAGAGTTTCAAGAAGTGCTATACTATCCCTCACATCACTTTACTAAGCACCAACGTTAATATGAAGTAGTGTTAAAAAGCACATGGTGGTGATGAAAAGGCTGAGGTTTATAGTGTAAATAAGTATAAGTTTTCTAAGTCACACTACTTGTGCTCTCTTAAAAAAGGGAAAGAGAGAAGTGTGTTTTTATTTAAGGAATTTTGAGACCCCCACCCTTGTGTAAGGTGGTTGTGATAAAACCAGAGAAAAATCATTTACATCTATGCTTAAGTTGAGATGGTGTACATTGGGTAAAGCTTAACAGGATTTAGCTTCCATGGGAAAAGCTAATAAAGCAGTGAAATCAAAAGAATGTGGTTTTGAAATCACAGGTTTCCTCACCTGGTAAGGTGACCCTGCTGCTGAGTGCTTACTTCTGGTTGCAGTTTTTAGAAACTACTTTTTGTTATTGCTGTCTTCACCTTATCAAATTATACTATGTATTGACTGACAAGTTAAATTATCAAAACATTTATTTAGCCCTATTATGAGCCAAACTTTCTCAAATGTTAGGTTATTCAGTTGCAGAGGACGATGTGGAGACTTACAAACTTTGATGATTCACCTCACTCTCGAAACCTAAGAAGCAATTGAATTTGTCTTCAAGACTAGCTTTCTCAACTAGAAATTGGTGATCTTTTCACTACATAACATGATGCATTAGTTTTCTAGGGCTGCCATCACAAAGTCTGTACTGCAAATTGTGTGGCTTAAACAAAAGCAACGTTTTCTATTGCAGTCCCTGATCAAAGTGTCAGCAGAATCAATTCCTTCTGAGGATGGTGCAGGAGAATATTCCATGCCTCTCTCCTAGTGTCTAGTAGTTTGCTGGCAGTCTGTCACAATTCTTCGCTTCTCCTGCATCACTCAGCTCTTTGCCTTCATCTTCACATGGCATTCCCCTTGTGTGCATGTCTCCATGTCTCAATTTCCCCCTTTTTAAAGATTGTAGTTAAGTTGGATTAGGGGTGTTAAATAAAAATTGCACCAGACAAGTTCAACAGGCAAAGACTGTATTCAAGGCTATTGCAAAAGGGGGTAAGACTATTATTGTATTAGAAGAGAGAAATTGAACTCAACTCGGCTGTAACAAATGGAAAGATAATTTTTAAGCTTTGGGGTAAGCTAGTGGAAAAAGTACTGGAGGAAGTTGGTGGGGGGAAGGGGCAGATGGTTGCCTACTGTGGTTAGACCATCTATGTTTGCTAATTGGTCCTTATTCAAGTCAGACTCCTACTCTCCCAGAGAGACTAGAAGGAGGTAGAAGCTTCTATCTTTCTTGATTACATTTAAAGGGATGGCTCCCATGTCTTTGAGAAAGTCATTCCCAGGTTATAAAACTGGTATGAGGCTTAAGAAAATGCTGTATAAAAACGGGAGGTCAGGAGCCCAGGGTCAGAAAGAAGCCTGTCTAATGTTTAGTCAAGCTGAGGAGAACCATCAGGGCCCTTGTATTCAGAACTCACCATAATGATACCACTTTAACTTCATTCCCTACGTAAAGATCCTATTTTCAAAAACCCTCACATTCTGAGGTACTGAGGTTACTTAGAATTTCAATATGTTCTTTTTGGGAGGAGGGGACACAACTAACTCAAAATAGATGACTGTTTAATTACTAAGGACTGAAACAAGAAGATAAATATTCTAAAATATATTTGATTCTTGAAATAACATGGTTATATTTTAATAGCTCAAAATTGAAAGTTTTATTATAGAAAAGTATAAATTGGAAGCTATTTTTGATGTCCTTTGTATTTGAGTATTAGTTCTATGAAAGGAGTAGTAATTGCACAATAATGACAAGTGAATTAAGTGTTTCCCCATTATAATAATTGAGATAACAAAAATAATCTATAAAAGGCAATTTATGAAAAACAAAATGTTGGGTTTATTGTCATAATAATATAGGGCTATCATTCTACAACAAACATAGACAAATAATTTTAAGGTGGGTAAATATAAGAAAAACAAATCTAATTAGTATTTTATGTACTTATAAGATTACATATGTAAAGATCACCTAAATTATTTCTTAAGAATTAGATTTCTGTTCCCTTCCATTTGAAATTCCAATTCAGAAATTATGTATATAATATCTGTTATACATATGTTAATCATATACCATGTTATTATTACTAGGAAATTTGAGACAACACAAAATTCAAAACACTTAAAAAAATGAAAAAGAAAATGTCTATTTTTAAAATGGTAAGAAAATAAACCAATATTAGGAGAAGTACAATTTTTCAAAACTATCATGAATTTGTTCATATTGAATATTGTTAAACTTAGTTGGGAAATTTGGAAAATAGCTATTTCATGAAATGGGAAATTATGAGATTTCCTAAAGAATGATGGTCTTTGGGACTGAGTTAGTAGTATAACTTCTCAATATTCCTTCTCATCCAATGTATGTATTGAGCACTGAAACTATATTAAATATGAAAACCCGAATAGTGTCACTTCTTCCCTTCAATGGTCTTCTTTAGTGCTTGGTAGATAATTTAGGAAGTGATAGCTTTTCCAGCTATAGAAGTAGCAAGTATGAGCAATCACTATCGCATTTTTGTACATACAATTTTAGTTTAATATGTATCTCAAATACAGTAGGACTAATATATATTTAAATATATTTTGTAAACTACATAGAGTATAAATGAATCCTCTGAAGTTGAGATCAAACCCAAGAGTTAGTACAGCTCCTTCAGCTCAGAACATAGACTTCAGATAGTTCCTTGGAACAATGTAAATGTTGGGAAGGAAAGATACATTTCTTCTCTTCCCTTCTAGGATTTTCTGGCTAGTCTAAGAATTAAATTGACATGTGACAGATTAACAGGAGAAAATCTAATTTTATTTCATACTTTCAGAGGCTCCATAAGAATATGAGGCCTACACACAATCAGACTATCAAGGTATATATGTCATTCTGAGTTCAAGGAGAAAGGGGTAAGGGTCTGGGGCTTCAAAAGTGGGGGAAAATATAGGAAGACAGAAAGAAAACAAATGTTTGGTAAACGAAAGTCTGTCCTGCCATGCAGAGACAAAGGGAAACAGTGGGATTTGCTAAGTTCCCCCAGTCTACCACTTGTAGCTCATATTCTTCATAGTTATCTCTGGTTCTCTTCTTGGAACAAGTCTCCTCTATGAGTTATTTTAAACAATTAAGGGGGACGTAAAAGCTCTTCCTTAGTGTTTTGGGTCTCAATTGTCTTCAGCTCAAAATAATCCCTATGCCAAGGTGGCACATTCATTCTGAACCCCTATAATGGTGGTTTCAGTATTTCTTGGTTTCACTATGATGGTGTAAAGATAGAGACTGACATATGGAGATGTGCTAAAAACTAGGAAATAAGCAAAGCAAAGTTGTACCACTCCTGAGGCCTCAGAAAGTTAATCATAGTCTTTTTTCCTGGACAAAGCAGAAGACAGCATTACAGACACTATCCAAGTTACATGCATGACATTAATAATAATAATAATAATAATAATAATAATAATAATAATAATAATAGAGGTATTTTACCATTAAACTGAGCATTTTGTTGTGAAATTCATAAAATATTAAAATGAATACTGAAGAAAACCTATCATAATATCAATGAAAAGGCTCATAAAATCATGTTAACATAAACACATAAGAAAAAAACACTATTTTTCATTATCTCCATACTTAAATTCAAAATTTTTGCTTAACATAATAAACTCTTAAACATTCATTCTATTAACATTTATAATGCTTTTCTCACCTCTCATTTTCATTCTCAATATTATGTTAAAAATTTCATCAAGTGTTTGATCTTACATAACTTATTCTCCATTAATAAAATAGCAAGTATTTACTGAATGCTTATTATGTACAAGGCATCATTCTAAAGCCTTTCCCTGTAATTTAGCTCTTACTGTTTCACACTGATTCTTTAAATGAAAAACTGACACATGGAGAATTTCAAGTCTTTCTTAAGGTCGAAATTCTAGATCAAACTTCTAGTTAATGTCATACACAAGGTTCACATCCAGGGGATCTAACTGAGTTTTGTTACATCAGGGATCTATAAACAGTACTCATAATGATTAATGTTCACACGCATAACACACTCATACATTCCTACAGATTTGAAATACACGACCCTCAAAACTTCAGGCAAGTAGAACACCACAGATAATCTTGACAATTCTTAATACTAAGTCACCTTATTAAGGGCTGTGACAAAATAGGACAGCTGAGAGACAATGTGTAATTATGAGCTCACTACCTGCAACTCTATAGCTTTCCCTGGAAAGGAATAGTATATATAATGGTAGTATAATATAAGTACATGGAGAACAGAGAATTATAGAGATAATCAAACATCCCCTGAAAGTTATACTGAAATATAAATAGTTTGCCACACTACACAAGATACACCGGGGGTGCCAAAAAAAAAAAAAAAAAATGTATGCAAGTGGACACTTTGATTAATGATGCTCAAGCAGCAGTTCACCATAATCAGAAGTGTCTGGGTGCTGATGATAACCATTGTGAGCACCTCTTGTAACTGCAGAAGTCAAATGTGACTTGTATTCATCTTTTGTTAACGGTATATATTATTAAAAATTTAATACAGTTTTTTTGTTTTCTTTTCTTAAAATGTGTATACATTTTTTTGGCACCCAATGTATTCTTAGTGTCCCTAAAAATGCACCCTCCACTCTATATGGACTCCAGTAAGGCTATTACTCCTCTGTTGTTGTTGTTTTCTGTTTGTTTGTTTTTTTGGGGGTTTTTTGTTTGTTTGTTTGTTTTTAAGGTTTAAGCAATGTGGAACAGCAGACAGCAACAGGAGGGAATGAGAATGTGAAGTCTGGATATTTATCTTCTTGACTTGCTACCTATGCGGTTCCAGTTGCAGGCTGATTACTGCCTAGATCCAAAACGCAGCTTGTCAGCCAATCGCTTTGATGCAGTTTATCAATGTGTTCCAGTCATGGCTCCCCTACTTGTTCTTTGAGAGCTAAAGGGGTTAACAGAGGGCCGCTTTTGCTAGCCTCAAGCCACGGCAGTATCCTTTGTACATTCTATACCCTGACTATATCTCGTAAATTATCCCTTTATTAAACTCTCCCCAAACTACAAAATATGTATGTGCCATCTATTTCCTGCAGGAACCCTGCATGATACCCACAATGTAACTGAAAATAACTGAATTATGAAATAACTTTCATTAGTCATATATTTAAAGTAGTCCCTACTCTGGTCCAGTATTAACTAAAACTGTGCACTTTAACTGCAATATGTAACAGGTCAGATTATTATTCAATAAATAGTAACTCTTCTCCCTCACAAAAAAAAATACTCCTTTGGGCAGTGTATACCTCCATGCATAGTGTATGTAGCCCACTTGACCATGTAACAAGAGTCAGCCAATGAAGTATCAGCAGATGTGATGAAAGCAGAGCTTTTACATATTCTTGTGGGTTTCCTTATTCTCCTGTGCTTCTATTGCTCTTGATGCTATGAAAATGTCCTGGGTAGATACTATTCCCAGGAGAATGAGGAGACACATGGAAGCTACCTGGCCTAATTCACAGGGTCCAGAGAGAGTTTTATGAAGCTTTAAAGGCATATGATGGGATTAACAGAGTGACTTTAATACAGTCAAGACTTAATGCTAGTTATCATCATCACATGATTTGGGCATGTACTTCTATAAATATATTTTTACTTAATTTTCCCCATTAGCTCGTGATGAAAGGCAACTTCAAAGTCACACTTGAATCTTGCTAAGGTTCCATAAGGATAAGCTATAATTATTATTTTTAATGGGTTGCAAAGTCAGCTTACCATATATATATATATATATATATATATATATATATATATATATATATATATATTAAGATTTTTGCCTATGCCTCAAGGATGTCAATGAGACATACATATTAATTTCCTAATGACCTCATGCATTCCACTAATTTTCAAGCTGAAACAAATAACTAATTAGAAAAATTAAGGTGGCATTCTCCTATCTTACCTTAGATATTTGAGGTCATTTGAATACTATCTAGTGTGTATTAAATTTCAAAATATTATTTGTGTTTTCTCCTACTTGGTTTAGTAATTTAAATGTTTATGTGTGGGTGTTCCCTAAGTATGTTTACTACTATGCTAGATTTTTTATCTGTAATGAAGACTAGAAAATGGTCACTACTTTGGATAAATATCCAATCCATTTTGGAATTGAGTAGATATTTACAATCCAGTGTCAATTCAGTGTAACAGACAGGAATTCAGTAAATGAATATGAGCTGTGAAAGCACAAAGGAATGCATTAATAAATCCCTTAATATTGGCAGAATCTGATTTCAATGGCACATATTACTCTTGTTGCACTCAACTAGGCATTGCTTATGTCTGCTATAAAAATTTACATTACATCATTAAATTATATTACCTTTACAACTTTTCAATTTTCCTTAATAGAGTTCTTGTATTCTAAATTACAGTGAAAATAGTGCAGTCAGCTTTGAAATGCCTTACAGGTAGGTAGACCAATCACCAATCCCTAATTATTTAAACTGTCCCCATCCTCGTCATCCTGGTCTTGAATTTTAGTAGGGTATTCTCTCTTACCTAGGATTACTATGTATTCATTTTATGGTTCTCAGCCCTTTCTTTGTATTTCTTTACAAACCTAACATAAATTTCTTCAAGTATTTATTGAACGCTACAGTGCTAGACAATGAGACTATAAAAGTTTATGAGATAGATATGGTCTTCCCATAATGCAGTTTATATCCTAGTAGGGTAAATCAACATTAAAATGTAATATAATCTTTGACTGCATCTATAGAAATGACTAGAAACACTCAGGGTATTTTCTAGCAATTTACTTTTCATATCCCCTTATTCTATCTTCATAGTATGTATGATTTTATTTATTCATCATACAAATATGTTCAAGACTTTTCTGTCATAAACAAATGATCCATTTACCTCAAAGGGAAATAAATGACACTTTTAAGCTACTTCCTTGTATCTGTGCTTCCCTTCAAACTATCCTTCAGACTTGCTGACTCTTTTGTTCAACCTTCAATGCCTAATTCATTGGATCTTCTTTTTTTTACCCTCCAACATTCCCTGGAAACCACTCTCACAAAAGCCTCCATTATCAATGATTTTTCTCAGTCTGTGAGCACTGCAGTCTTTAAGACTCAGGCTATATATAGATCCTAGCATATTAGTATCATTCTATCTGTTTGTTTCTAACTCAAGAAATATCAGTAGAATCAAAGTACATGAGAGAAAAATCATAAAGATAGCGCAAATCAACTCTAAATTATATTAAATATTAACATAAAACTAGAGTAGAAAAGCAATGACTTAAGGGGGGAAAATGCATTACCGTTAGCCAAATATTCAAAAAATTTTGTGGAATGATATCAATTTTCTTTTTGAATTCCACTTTAAATCTTCCTTTTTCATTCTACCTTAACTATCACCATCATTTAAAATATTTCACCATTAACTCCTGAAAACAATTATTCATGGTGTGTGTGTATGTTTGTACCACAGTAGCTTTTAAATTAATAGGGAATAGGTACATAAACTTTGGTTTTGCATCCCATAATAGAACACTTATTGTTAAATTTTGCCAGAAAGTTACTAAAATGTTTGAGTCAATGTGTTTGAAAATGAAGATAAATATATATGTAAATCATTTCTATTAGGGCCTGGCTAAGAATAATCTGTCAAAATGATGATTTCGTTTCATACCATGATTTGGTCTTTTTCCTATATAATTGTTAATGAGAATATTGTGAAATACTCTAAGATAATGACTTACTCTTAGAAATATTTTGTTGGTTTTATTCCCCTGAGAGTCTTTTGCCCTCACTTAGGCCTTATATCTTAGTGCTCCAGGGAAGGTTATATCAGTAATACCTCAAAAGGAAGGAAATTAACCATTTTTACAATAGGAAATGAAATTGAAAATTGAAAGGAAGGTAAATCCTCTTTATTTCCCTTGAGGTAACTAATGTCCATGCATTTAGGATGAGTTCCAGTGGGAAGGAGGTAGTCAAATACAGAAAACATCATGTAGACAAAGGTGAAATCTCAAAGAGTGGATGCCTTCCCTACCTGTCCTTTAGATAGCGCAGAGGAGACAATGAAACAATATGTGTATGTTAGGTTTTTTTTTTTTTTTTTTTTAAAAGAAAGAAAGAAAGAAAGAAAAAACAAAAGGGAAAAAGCACGAAACCAACAAACAAAATAAAAAAAAAAAAAACACAGCAACACAAAAACAAACAAAAGACAAGGATAAAAAAAAATCTAGCATACATAGAAGTGAATTACTTGACCTGGCTGTATGTCATATTTAGAACGTGATGTAATGTGTTTAGAAAAAGAAGCAATCAGAAATAGAATCTCTCCGTATCCCGACTCACGCTCTGTTGTGTGGTTTAGAAAGAATCTAGAAGCCCTCACATAAACGCAGTACATAACGTAGCAGGTATCTGGTATCTGGATTTGAGGCCAGCAGACCTGGTTGTATAAATGTAGGAAAGGATAAGATAAAGTATTAGTATAAGCAGCAAGTAGAAATCCTAAGCCAAAGGCCAGCATGGAGAATCAAATTTCCTGTAGTGCTAATGGAGTCTGAGGTCAGGGAAAGTCATTAAGAAGAAAACTACTAGAATCTAACCAACTGAAATACCTTGCCATGAAAAGTACCAACTCTAGAAATGTTAAAAGTCAGTTTATCGGAGATGGGCTGACATGCAAGGAGATGGGCTGACATGCAAGGACATGCAAGGATAAGATGGGCTGACATGCTACACAAAATATTTTTAATGTGTAGCAAGTAGAGAAGGCTAATACAAATATATACAAGAGTAAACCAGGACCAGTGCCATGAGAATATGTATTATAGTTTTACTCTTGAATCCTTGGAATAAAAAGCAGCATGCAAACCATATGGAAGATATGAACAGTCTTTATACAGAGATAGATTATATTTTAAATTGATTAAAATAATACTTATTCAGAAATATACCCTATTTTATTTGTTGCATGACAGTGAATTAACTTTGTCTATTCCCCTATATATATACACACAGTAATGTATATTTTTTCAATCTACTTTAGAAACCTCTTTAGTCTTTACCTGTTCTCATGCTATATACCCATCAAGTTAAGTTTTACCCATTTTCTATAAACTACCACCACTATTAAGATGGCCATTTGCCTTATATCCCTTGACCCACTCTGTATACCAGTAGATCAAAAAAAGTTATATATAATTTTAAATACTTAAGCATATATATAGATCATGACATGACAAATAATTTTCTGTCTAAGAAAATGAGTGAGATGAAACAAATGCCAAAATGCAGATTGTTGCAGTCACTATGGAAGGCAGTGTGGAGGTTCCTCAAAAAATTAAGAATAGGATCACCATATGACCCAGCAATCCCTCTCCTGGGTATATACCCAAAAAATCTGAAGAAAAAAAAATATCTGTAATGATATATGAACTCTGGTGTTCACTGAAGCTTTATTTATGGTGGCCAAGACATGGAAATAACCAAAATGGCCTTCGATAGTTGATTGGCTAAAGAAGATGTTGTATATATACACAATGGAATACTACTTTGCCATAAGAAAAGATGAAATAGTATCGTTTGTGACAAAACGGATGGACCTTTTGACTATTCTAAGTGAAGTAAGTCAGACAGAAAAAGTCAAGAATCATATGATTTCACTGATATATGGGACAGGAAAAAAAAGCAACAAAGGAACAAGACAAACAAATAAAGAAACAAAAACTCATAGACACAGACAAGAGTTCATTGGTTACCAGAGGGTAAGGACAGAGGCGGGTGGTAGTTGATGGTAAATGAGGTCAACCATATGGTGATGGAAGGAGAACTGACTCTGGCTGAACACACAATGTGATTATATAGATGCTGTATTACAGAATTATACACTTGAAACCTATGTAATTTTACTAACCAGTATCACCCCAATAAATTTTAATTAAAAAAAAAAAAAGAAATTAAAGAGGGGGCATCACTACTGATGTTACAGAATCAGAAGGATTTTGTGAACAACATTTTGACTATTGATGACAAGTTAGATGAAAGGAATACATATAAAGAAATGATTCAAATGTTAAGAGACTGAGAGAACTTAAACAGATCTATTAGAAGTAAAATAATAATAATAATAATAATAATAATAATAATAATAATTTTTGACAAAAGTTGGGCCCACAGGTTTTTTCTGCTGAGTTCCACCAAAAACTTTTAGATGTGATACCAATCCTTCACACATTCATACAGAAAATAGGAGAAAATATTTTCCAATTCATTCCTTGAAGCCAGTATTAATCTGATATCAAAGCTAGACAAATATATTGCACAAATTATTATTATATTTCATAAGTATGGACACATAAATGCTCAAAATAGTAAGAAAAAAACATCGGAGAGGAGATGGGGGATAGAGGAGAAGGTGAAGGGATTAGAAAGTACAAATTGGTAGTCACAAAATAGTCACAGGGACATGAAATACAGTATGGGGAATATAATCAATGATATTGTAAAGATTATATAGGGTGCCAGATGGGTACTGGACTTATCAGGGGAACCACTTCATAGATTGTGTAGATGCCTGACCATTGCACTGTACACTTGAAGCTGAAGTAGAATAATATTGAATGTCAACTATAATTAAATTATATATATATATATATATATATATATATATATATATATATATATATATCCTGTAACTATATCTATATCTATATCTATATCTATATCTATATCTATATCTATATCTATATCTATCTATCTATCTATCTATCTATCTATCTATATATATATACATAGTTACAGGATATAAAGTACAGCATAGGGAATATAGTCTAGACTTGGGAGGGTTATTCCTTTGTGAGGAATGTAAATGTCTAATCATTATGTTGTTTTATACACCTGAAAGTAACATCTAAAAAATAAAATTGAAAAAAACAAATTCAGCAATATATAAAAGATTAAACAGCATGATCAAACAGAGTTTATCCCAGGAATGCAAATTTGGTTTAACATCTGAAAATCAATTAATGTAATACTTCATATTAGTAGAATAAATGATGAACACCACATGATGATTTCAATAACAAACCATTGATAAATTCCACACTGATTAATAAGAAAGACTCTTACAAAATGAAGACTAGAAATCAACTTTCTCAACCTAACGAAAGGAACCTACAAAAACCAACAGTTTACAACTAACTTAACATTAAAACTTGAAAGCTTTCCCTTTAAGACTGTTACCATTTCTACTCTGCCTTATCCCAGAAGTTTGAGCAAATGCAATTCAGGAAAGAAATAAAAAAGAGAAATTAAGAAAATCAATGTCATCTGTTTTAAAAGTTAAGTAATCCTGTATTTTCAAACTGCATGATTGTCAATATAGAAAATTGAAAATAATCCACAATATAACAAAGAATCGATAAATTCTTATAGATACATAAATGCAGAATTGATATAAAATATATTTCTATATACTAGCAATAAACAATTTGAAAAGGAAATTAAGTAAAATTTTATTCTCAACAGCATTTAGATGCTAAATGAACTCCCTGCACATATGTTGCTAGGTTTTGCCTTATCAATTATATTTCCTTTAGGTACAGCAATAGGGGTTGGCACCTACAACAGCAATAGTGGCTGAATCTGTAAAATACATACCTTCACAGGAAACCTGATCGACCTAAATAGTAGGAACTTGGGTTTTCATGATAGAGTGTTGTGCAACTGGTATAGAATGTTATTTGTTCTGGTATCTAATGATGTGTGGGCAATCTGTTTGTGAACATTATGAAGAAATTCAAGTTTATACTTCTTTCCATTCCTCTCGGGTAGAGCTCAGTTATAGGAAAGATGAAGATGCTATCTATTAGCATTAATCAAGTTGATGCTCTATTCTTAAATATGGAAAGACAATCAAGATTAGAAGGTATTTAGGGCTACCAGTACAGAGGGACAAATGAAGGTAATATAGCCAATCAAAAATATTGACCCTAAAGGAACCAATTAATTCATAGAGGGAAAGGTAATTAAAACAAAACAAAACTATGATTACGTGTTGTAGATTCTAGTTTTATCCCACTTTAGTAAAACTTATATCTGTGGGAAATCTGTCCATGTTATAAAATTGATCCACTCACTCGACTTAGGGATCTGCAGTCCATGGTTGCCAGAAATAATTTAATTCAGCTGTTTTCTTTCCAGGGTTCAACACTCTCTCCACTGCACCATTTTCACTGTGAGTCTATATAGACCTGTATTCTCACAGGTACACATATATATATGTGAGCACACATACATAATTTACACAAACTCATACTATTAGAAGACAACAAAAGAGAATCACTCACTTTCTTCTTTCCAAATTGGAAGTATTGGTAGAAATTCATAGCTGTTCACTTACTTATATGTCGAACATGTGTAATGAGAAATAGTTATTCTTGGAAACTAGTGCAACTCTCACCAGAAACTCCCCGTCCTTTCATTGGTCACTAACTTTGAAGCTTGTAATAGTTATTTGTTGATTTATGCCCTACCTCAAGTGGTGACCATATTGATTTTTGATATCTAGGTAAATTATTTTAGAGGTTATTCTATAATCTAATTTACTCTGGCATATATATTTACAACAAAATTCCAAAAATTGTACCCAGGACATATTAATGACTACTAGAAAGAATTAAGAATAAAATAACAAATTATTTTTAAATATGACAGCCAGCAAAGACAAAAATATCAATACAATATAAGCATCCTTGTTACTTAAAAATTATAGAAGCAATGTATTAGGAATCGAAAAGGATTAAAACCTGCTGCTAGGAATATTTACTTCTAATGAGGAAAATTTTTCATTTACAGTGGGGAAGGGTAATTTCCATCAAGACCTACAAACTCTTAAGATATACAGAGCTAATATATTTCTTTTCAAAGAAAAAGAAAAATTCAAGAGACATCTCAGTACAAACAAACTATAATAACTAACACATTGGACTTGGACTTCTCACATGTCATTCAATATATACACACTCACAAAATAAAAACAAACAAACAAACATAAAAACCCAGTTCTACAATTGTTGAAACAACAAATGTGTTAGCTAAGAAAAATATAAATCATTTTTGCTCAAGTACCACAGCAATGTATAGAAGTTCTAAAATGTAGATACGATACAAAGTACATGCATTAACAAAATAAGGACAATCTAAGATAAAATGAACTCAGAAATGCAAACTTTGATTAAAATTGTTGTGGTAAATATATTTTAATTATAGAACTACTATCAAAGTTATATTTTAAAAATAGAAGTAAACAGGCTTAACAATATAAAATAATATAAAACAAAACTAATTTGTACATTCAATAAATGGTAGTAAATAATTTCTAGTCTCATTTTTTATATTTACGAATTAAATATCTGTTTAAATTTTAAATATATAATTCAAAACCATAATACAAGTAAACTCAATCTTTTCCATCACTGTGATATTTTGGAAGAATGTAATTATGTTGAAGAAAAATGCTACTTAGATTACCCAATTTTTTTTCTTTTTCAGTTTTAGCTCATTTTCTTTGTAGTTAAACTGTGCTTCTTTGGTTTTTATCAAATATGGATAACTTTGAGGAAATCTATTTACCAACTCATACTTCTAAAAATGTTTAATATCACTAGCTCAATTTTCTAGGACCCTGTGGAATTTGATCTATGAAAGAAGTAACCCTGCTTTTATCTACTCTATTAATTATACTATTGTATATTATAGGACAATCACTTTTCATACTGAAATGTTTCAAACATATTGACCCTGAAATAAAAAGAAAGATGAGCTGTAGACTTCCTTCTCTCTTCTGGGAAAACCACTATCATTGATAAAATTTCAGTACTTTGTTCAAAAGCTATACATTTAAGTTTTTACAGAGGTCTGCTGATAGCTAAAATCATTTTCTCTACTTAAAAAAATACTACTAGCATATTAAATTTTATTTTAAAATATTTTTCTTTTCAGTTGAGGTTTTTGGTCTAGGTCTCAGATGACACATTATTCTAGGCATGTTGTCACTATTTACTGATTTTATAATAATGGAAATGTCAATTATTTTTCTGAATCTCGGGTGTTTTTCCAATAGGTAACATAAATATAAAATAGCAAGCTATTCTGTCATGAAGAGTAGTTGTGAGGATGAAATGAAGATTGAAAGACTTCATTCCCTGGGATAGCAAATGGTCCTGATTTTTCTCATATTTCACTGAGAGTGTATTCTCATCCTTCCTTGATAAGGCCTTCCTCTCTTTAACACCCCCACCTGTTAAGTGTAGCATCTCCCAGAATGTAATTCTTCCCTCTTTTCTCTTTTCTCCATCCAGCGCCTTGTTGCACTATGTCATCAATCTACCCCAAATATGTTGATATCCCTCAAACATCTATCTACTGTGAAAATCTCCTCCCTGCACTCCATAATCATGCATCTGTCTGTCGTGGATGTTACAGACATCATGAACTTTACTTATAGTAATATCTAAGTCTTTCCCACCATTTCCTACCTCAGTAAATGACACTGACATTTTTCAAGCTATTCACATCTCAGAACTCAAGAGTCATTCTTATCTTTTTTCCTCACATTTCAGCATAGTTTAAACACAAATCTTATTTGATCGAATTTCACAATAAATATTAAATCCAATCATTTTCCACATCTCATATACTACCATCCTAGTCTAACCAAAATGTCCCTCATGGAGCTTGAGCAATACTCAGCCTCCTAATTAGTCTCCATATTTCCTCTTCTGGTTCCTTATAATCCGTTTTTCACACCACCAATAGAGTGCATTATTCAAAATGCCAATTAGATCATGTTACTCTCCTACTTAAGATGGCCTCCCAGCCTCCCAACACAGTGGTATTGAAAGGTAAAGTCCTTTCCAATTCAGAGATGAGAATCAAAGTTTGGGTCTTTCAGAGAGGTAGAGTCCAATGATGGGCTTCAGGGGAAGAAATTCTCAGCTATGCTGTACACCCTCCCCCCATATATTTCCACACTGAAGGGTAATGTGTTCTATATGAATCCTCAGGTACATTTTAAAGGTATTTCAGGAGCTCAGATGTCCGTTTGAGCCATGTCATTGGGCGCATTAAAGGGATATTGGATAAAAAGGTTTTGGCATTCGGGCATTCCTAGATGTGTGGCTTAATGACATCTTAATCATGATCCCTTTTGACATGAGTCCGTAGGTCAGAGATGGTGTCCCTTGAGATGGGATAACATTCATGATGTTCCTTGTGGATTTTAGTTCATAATTTTAAAAAATCATAATGAAAATGACCAGTTTAAAACAACTCTGAAATATTCTGTCTTGTCTCATTCTAACTGTCCCCTCTTCTCTTTATTCTACTGCTAAATAATCTTCAGGTTATTATGTGTCTCTCTCCCTTCTCTTAAGCCTAAACATCATTCTTATTTCTATCCATGCCACTCCTCTATTTAAAATGCATTGGTTACTGGTCATTTCCTACAGAGTGAATGCTAAAGCACTTAGACTTTCACAACGATTTCCCTCCTGACCTGAGGCTGTCTATTCAGTCTATTCCTCATCAGGAACTCTCTTCCTCAGTAGTACTAAACCAGTGTATGTATTCTTTTAAACCCGTGTTTGCTTTTCTGGGTCCATAGTTCTCTTTCTATTTTCCTTCATCATGGGCATGTACCACATTCAGTAACTCGGTATCATTAAATGCTATTTATCATGCTAGGTCCATATCAAAAGCAATGCCTATATGAACTTTTTAAAATCACCCTAACATGATTCAATTTCTCCTTTAATTTCATATAGTCTATTTCGAAATAGTTTTAGCTATGTGACATACACATCAAATTCTTCTAATGATGGATGGGTCACTTGTTCCCTTTCATTGGCAATATGTAAGAATAGAATCAATATTTGATGGGACAACAATAGAAGACATTGCAACATTGCCTCTTGCCTGGGGATTTAGATTAAAAGAATAGCCACATGCCTTTTGATGCACTCAGTCCTCTCATCTTAAGTGACTTCATACATTTCTATGACAGGGTTTCCATCCTTCAATCCAGTACCTAACTACTTCCGCTCCAGGATTTTTTTTTTTTTTCTTCAATTGTGCTTTCTGGAAGGTTGATTTAAAGCAAAGCAAAACAAATTTCAAAATAGGCAAAAATAAATCTAGACAAATAATCGAATACAAGTGTTCTTTTTTAAAAACATCTGCTATTCATTAACTCTGAGACAGTTGCCTCTGCCTGCGGAGTGTAAACCCGGGACTCTCCGAAGGATACTGCTTCCCCAGTAGCCTCATGAGAAACACAGCTACTATCGTTATACTGAAATCAATGAGGTTGTAAAGGCAAAGCCTGCTCCTCTGTCAAGTTCCTAATGCTAGTTGTAGACCTATACAAGGCTGAGATTTCCTGTAAACTTGGGACTCCACAGGGTCTGTTTCTCTTTGTGTTTGGAGGGTAATAGTGACCTTCAGTTTGTAATATTCCATTCTTTCCCCTACTCCTGTCCTTTTATCCACAGCATAGCATCTATTCACTTTATCTCTCTGACCCCTATTTTCCAATTTTTTCTGACATTCATTTACTTTTTTATACAAACTAGTCAATTTTTGCGAGCAACCTTTCAACTTTGATCAGTCTATGTGTGCTATCCTGGTACAAATTCCTAGATTCTGTGGTAGTAACACAAATTGTCAGTATCAGGTCATTGCTTTACAGGATGGAAGCTGTCTATTGAAAGTATATGTGCTTTTTGCCTAGAGGTGTTTTTCTGGCCTGAGGAGATCACTGATCCAAGTTCAGAGAAAGTCAGAGCGCTGGAGCATATGTGCCCCTGAAAAGACCCTCATCCACTGACATTAGAGGTTTGGTAGATAAAATACCACATAATTCTTGTTCCTTAGTGGGAAGACCTCTGAGCATTTATTATATTGTCCCCAGAGCACCTACAGAGAAAAACTGACCTCCAGGTGCACACAGTGGTAACTGGTTTGATAAATGCACACTTTATTGCTCTATTTTTCTCCTTCCCATTCTCACTTCCCTACTCCCCTACTAATGTTTAATTGGGTCATTTTCTAAAGAAACAAAGTGCACTCAAATCCTTGTTGTCTCAGGTCTGCTTACAGGAGAACTCAAATCAAGAGAGTTTAAAACAAAAGAGGTTTTAGCAATAGACCCAGAAGATGGGATTGGGGGATCAGATCATTGCTAGCCAGATGGTAGGAAGCTGGGTATTGAAAAACCCTGGCTTGCTGAAGTACCTCAGTTCCTAAGACTTTATTAACCATGTGAATTATGGTAAGATATCGGTAGAAAGGCATCAACCAGTTTAATGAATACTTTAAGCACCTAAGACATGTAGCGATTGCTGTTGTATGAATCACAGAGTTGTCTAGCTATAATAAAAGGAATCAAACCTTAGCCACTTGAACAGTTGTTCTGCTGGAGGTAGTGTGATCAATTAGAAAAATTCAGCACACTTTCTAACACATTGTATACTGCTATTAGTTTGCAAATACATTCCTTCTGATCCTTAATGAGATGGAGAAGCAGGAGTATTTCACATTCATCTGACATGGACAGTAGTTCATATTAATGACAGTGCCCCAGGGACATATTAGTCCCTTTGGTATAAACAGACTTATTATATAGATATCCCACAAACAATCACAACAATCACATGGGTCCACTGTATTAATGATATGCTATGAACAAGACCCGGTAAGCAAGAAGTGACAAATAACCTGGATGCTCTCATAAAATGCATGCACATGAGAAGATGGAAATAAATCTTCTAAAGATTCAGAGGCCTGTTGGGGTGTTTATTTTGGGGTCCATTTGTCTGGGGCATGCTGGAACATCCAACATAAGCCTTTTGTACCTTGTATCTTTTTCCAGAAAAAGAGTAACAGCACTCACTAGGCCTCTTTAGGTTTTGGAAAGAGCTCAGCACATTTTGGAAAATAGATTGGAACCATTCAGCAAGGTACTTGGTGGTAATCTCTCAGTTTTAAAAGGGGCCAGAACAAAACTGGTATCTGTAGCACGTCAGTGCGTCAGTGTACATTACCCCAGCTGCTGGAGCATTTGAACAACTAGATCCCTTGTCCTGGAAGTATCGGTGGTGAATAAGGATGCAGTGTAGAGTTTCTCCACTCTTAACAGGACACTTTTGGTAGCAATCTACAGTTCTGGAGAGAGGGCATGCCATCTGCAGTTGAGAATTACTATGTGAAAAGTAGCTTCCAGCCTGATGAAAAGGCCCTATCTAGTAAAAACTAAATAGTAATAGGACTGCAAAAGCTCACTGATCCTCTGACGTCATTGATTTTTTATAGGTGAAGCTTCCTACTATAGTGGTTCATTTATTCATACACTAATTCAAAAATAATTTCTGTGTGTCTGGGGTTGTAGGCATAGGACTTGGAACTGGTGATATACTGTAGGAAAAATAGTCATATGTACCTGATTGCGCTTTAGTGGACCATGATGAGTATATTTTATTCTTTTGACATGCAATTAGTCTCAGTAATTCTCAGTGATTTTGACATCTTGATATTACTCATTATTATGTGATTAACTCAGCCCTGGTAATGAGTAATGAGCATGATTTTGATATTTAGGATTAACAAAATTGAGTGTTCTAAGTAGGGACACAGGTGATGTTAACATTTTTATAATTCAGTAAACCATACATTTCCCAGTAGAATTTTGTCAATAATCTTACAATGACATGGGCAGAATATTTATAGACTATGCTGAAATAGGAGATATTTTCTTTACTGCTGTCATCCTACTTACATGAAGTTTAAATTCAGTCTATGTAAATCTTCTCACACAGTTAAGCTTTTGAAATTTAGTTTTCTTAAAGATCTTGTCATAATTTCTTTGTGGGGCATGCTTAAATAAAGGAAACATGTCTTTTCTTAGTTTGATGTAGAGTTGTTTTTCTTTAATCTCTTTCAAATCCAATCTTTTTCTAAGTTTCGTTTTTTCTTCCTTTTTTTTTTTTTTTTTTAATCTGTATGATCACAAAAACTCGGGGAGAGAAGGAAGTGACTCTCAAAAGACTTTAATGGAGCTAATTTTATTTATTTTGCCTATTTTGTAATTATTGCTGGAAATAAAGATTTGCCAGTTACAGAATTAAATAACGCTCTCAAAGAATCTATTAAAGGTTATATTTTCTTTTATTTGCTCTTAACTCACAAGGATAAGATTTCCACAAAGTTCAAGAGAGACTATATTTGTCATGACATTTGGATTGTAAATCGCATGACTGCACCAGATGAATGGTGTTTTTTCTATAGAGTAGATATATCAATTTATTTTCCCCATGCATTAGGTAACTACCAATATATTGAGAAAAGAATGTCCAGGAATTAATAATATATTCTCTTTATCTGCCCCTCCTCCTTTCCCCAGGTAGGTAGGTAGAGACAGGAATAGATTCCCTTACTCCCCTTCTCCCACTCTCTCCTTCCCTCTCGCAATATAGAGAAATTGACATATAGATGTAGAAAAGTTCTCTCTATATTCATTTATAGAGAGAAATTGTATTTACATATAATCTCTATATCTAGGTCTCTCTGTTTACATATCCATACATATATATGTATGGATATATTGATCTATCCATAGATATAGACACAGACATAGACACAATATATCCAGAGATATAGATAAATAGGGAGATAGGTAGAAAGATAAATATTGATAGATAAAATGATGTAGATACTACTTGTGAGCATCCTATCAATAATTAAAAGCCTGTAAATACTTATTATATACATGCTAAACAAGGAATTTGGTGCTAAAAATTTAAGGTATATTTTCAAAACTTTTACCTATTGTCTGCTTCAATTGAACGACCTTACTAGAAGTGTTTTCTACTGATAGTCCATAGATCTCATTGAATAACACTGTTTACCATGTAAAATGTTAGCCTTAATTTTATCAAAGATCAACTTTTTTATAAATATATATAAGTTATATTACCCTATAATTGATATAGAACATTTTTTAACTATACCATCATTTAAATATATCTGCATTTAACAGTATATTTGTATATCTGACTTGAATGAAAATGTGTAAAATGTCCATTACTATATGTATAAAGCTAATGATCATTCTGTTAGGTAACATTTGGGATCTTACTCATAGGTGCCATTTAAAAATATATATATTTACATGTATGAACTCGTCCCATTATCTCAACAAGTTGAATTTATATAGAAATCAGGAATCTGAAGTACAAATAAATGAGATCAAAGTCATGTACATAGAAAGTGACAGAGCTGGAACTGATCACTACAAGCAAGTTACTTTTCAAGGCAGGATCATTGCTATCAATGTAAAAGAACTGTGAGGACTAGATTATTTTCCCTGATAAAAAATAATGTCAAGAACACATTTTACTACTATCAAGAAAATCTTAATGATGCAACAAAAATTCAGTGAGTATGAAAATGTTTTTAGCACATTTTTGATCCCAAACAAAAGCCTGTTACTGCTCATTTTGGCTTTTTATTTTAAGGCTAACAATTGTTTCTTTCATTGTACTTACTAGAGGTTTAATTTATTTTTCCAAAATATGTATGCATCCAAATAATTTTATTACAAATTACTTTAGAAATCTGACAGAGGCCAAATAGATTCAACAATCTGAGAAGTGTTTTTAATTATAAGGTAACATTTCATGAGATAATGTGTATACCAGTGTTTTTGTCTCAACTTTAATACAATCTTAAATATTTATGTGCCAAATAAGAGTGCTTCAACCTTTCTGAAAGCAAATGGACCGAATTAAGAGGTAAAATAAATCAATAATGATGACTGAAGATTTTTAAAACATTTATTTCAGTAACTGATAAAACTAATGATAAATTAATATCAGAATATAGAAGATGTGAGCAGAACTATCAAACACACTGGCCAAATTTGCATTTATAGAACAGTACAAGTAGCTGTTACAGAATAGACATTTTGCTTTTTTCTAGTATAGACTGACATTCAGCAATACTGACCAGCTATTGGGCCAAGAAACAAAACTCATTCAAATTTAAAGGACTAAAATATAACTTAGTCTGTGCTATGTTAAGTTGCATATTAATAATTATAAGTATCGAGTAAATCATTAAATATTTGGAATTGAATAACACACATTCAGTTGAATCAAGTGATCACACACAAGAAGTATATCAGAAATAAATCACCAGAGATATCATGAAACATTTCAAAATGAATAATGAAAATATAACCTATCTGAATTTGTGAGACAAGGTTAAGCCTTGGTTAAAAGAAAAATTTTACCACAAAATTTCTATATTTGAAAAAGGAAATGTTTAAAGCAATGGTAGATATTTCTACATTAAGATAATTTTTAGAATAGCAATTAAACCCCTACCTAGTAAATACATGGAAAGGAACAATTGTTAACTTAAAAATAAAAAGCCAAAATGACAGGCGACAAGCATTTACTTGGGATAAAAAATAAATGCAATTGCAGCAGCACAGATTCAGGCAGAAACCCAAATTATGTCCTGATTTCAGGGTGAGGGTAAGGGTTTTTTATGAGAAAAAGAAGGGAATAATTACATGAATAGAAGAAAGAAATTTCTATAGGTGCTAAGAAACTGAGTTACTCTTTAGCTATACATGCCTGGTTACTGATTCTGTCCTCAGAGAGTCCATAATCATCAGTCCTTGCCTCCAAGATGTCTGCTTTTACTCTTGGCTTTACAAACAACTGTTTGTAAGACACTGTTGCTATGGGCCAGTTCAAAGCTTATGTCACCCACAAGAAAGATTCCAAAAATGTCAAGGAGCAAGACAGGCAAGGCAGTTCCTCTGGAATGACTGATCTGACTCCATTTTAAAATGACTCTGTTTGTGTCATTTTTACACAATGATCATAAAAGCAGTCATAAGTGGAAGAGCAAAGTGGCAAAAAGATGCTTTAAAAAAGAGAAAACAAAGGCAAAAGGTAGCTATTTGAAAAAGTAAATAAAGTTGGTAAACTCTTTATGATAAAATGCTTAATTTATATTTATAAAATTTGAGAAACAATTTCAGAAACTTTCGAAAAGCAATGTACAAAACTGACTCAAAAAATAGAATAACTGATTAACCTCACATCTATTAGAGATATTTCATTTTTAACCACAAATCTTCCCATAAAGAAAATATATTAAAATTACTTTACAGGTAAATTCTAAATGAGAGAATACTTACCAAGCCATTTTTGAGGCTAGCATATATCTGATACCCAAATGTGACACAGATGTCATAAGAAAAAAAAAAAATTACAGACTGATATCACTTTTGAACACAGATACAAAAATCCTCAACAAAACATTAGCATTATAAGTGACAACATATTAACTGTTAAGTTGAATTTATGACCATGGATGTATATTTCTTCAATATTTGAGAAGCAATATAATTCACCTCATGAACAGAATAAAGAAAAAAGTAACTCAACATTATTTCAAAATTGCCAAGAAAGAATTTGCTATAATCAAAACCCATTCATGATTTTTCATAAGTCAAATAGGAAATGAACAAATACTGTCAGTAGTATAAAAGTCACTTATAAAAAACCTAGAGCTAGTATCATATTTAATGATGAAAGACTGAATATTTTCACTCTTACGATTTGCAACAGGTCAAAGATGCCCCACTCTAAAACTAACTACACTCCCCCCTCAAAAAAACAAACAAAAAACAACTGAAAGAAATCTAAATATGTACAATAAAGTAAAAAATTGATGTTGGCAAGTTTCAAAATATAAGGTTAACACATAAAACTAAATTTCATTTTTAGATACCATGGACAAAATATTAGAATATGAATTTAAAACAGACATCATTTAAAATAGTATAAAACCCAACATATCTAGGAATGAATTTGACAAAGTAACTACACTATAAATTATAAAATTGCTTTTAAAATTAAAGAAACAGATTATTGAACTAAGTATATAAATTTGGAGACTTTATAGCTTCACTTCAATCCAATCAAACCCCCAGCAAGAAATTTTGTAAACTTGACAATCTTTACAATTTATTGGAAATGCAGTTTGCCTAGATTAGCCAAAAAACTATTTTGAAAAAGAATTTAAACAGGGGTGTCCAAACTTTTTTCAATGTTTTTTACCAAGGGCCATATGCGGTAAAATACACAAACAGCCAGGCCACTCACTCGAGGTGAAGTATGTATTGCCTCAGCTGGTTTATTTAAGTAAACTAAATATATTTTTGGAATTTGCTGCGGGGCAATTAACAATGGATTGCAGACTGCAGTTGGCCCCGAGGGCCGCAGTTTTGACACCCCTGATTTAAAGGTTGTCAAACACTTAACTATTCACTGTCAAGACTTACAATAAAACTATAGTCATCAAGACAACATCGCTTTGGCATGAGTATGTTTTTATTATATTTGAATTATATTAAACTATATTTCATTTAAAAATCTAAATAAAAGCTAGTGATGTGTTATTGCAGTGATAGCTGCGCTCCTATAATCTAGCAAATGAAATTCCCTTCCATTTAAAATGCCAGAAATAATGTTTCAGCTGAATTGCATACACTTGCTGGGGCAGGTAGTCTCTGATATTTCTTTTGAGAAACTCTTTCCCCGCAGTGTGGTGAGCTTCTCTAATGTAACACTAAAAAATGTGCTGCACAGAATTCGGCTTCCTGTCCCCTAACGCTCATTAGTAGTTCATACCCCCTTGTATACTCACCCACCCACGATATACTGGTTGAACAAAGAAATAAATGACCCTGACCCTGCAAGCTGCAGACAACATACGAGACCGGAGAGAGCAAAATATTTCTCTAACAAGGGCAGCTTATGTCTAGAACTGCTAAAACTGTGGCCAGAGCAATACCCAATAGTTTTTTTTGTTTGTTTGTTTTGCCTCAGGCTCTAGAGAAACAACTCACTTGTTAAGGTAAAATATTTTACTATAACTTGTGTATTTTGCCATCATGAAGTAAAAACAGCCAACCTATCAGGCCACAGAAAATGACTGAATCAGGAAAAGACTAAATTGTGAAATTACTCTAATTTCAGTTTAGATGTGACTAATTTTCATGTATTTTGTGGAGTGTCCCCATTTTGGAGTTTCCCCCCATATTTTGACTGGTTCCCCCCAAACCTTGGGAACAAGTCCCTCAGACTTCAAAACGCTGCTTCCACCAGATTGGTCCAACAGTTTTGCCCCAGGTCCCTTCATATTGTCTTCATTTCACCACTGCAGGTTGTGACCATCTGGCAGGCTGCTTCTCAACAGGGCCAGTGTGTCCTCTGTCACATCCCACATTCCCAGGGGGTATCCTAAATAATTGCTCATCCTAAGCAATAACAACACCTCTTAAGGTGAGGAACAAGTTGTTTATATACTGCACTGCCCCCAGCATTATCTAGGCATTTAAATTGAAAAATTAAATAAGCATTCTATTGCTAGCTATTAACTACTACTCAGTAGACCTCTGGGGATGTAGGCCAGATACTGCTCATGCAAATCGCAGGGACCATCCCAGGTTATTTTGTTCCGGTGGACATGATGCAAGGAAAGTGATCTGTTGCTACTGGTGCAGAGATGAATTATGCAGAGATGGAAGGGCATCTTTGTATAACAGGTTTCCCTTCAATGGCCATCTTCTTTTGAGCTACAAGAACGTTCAGTAAGGAGCATAGATTCCATTGGATTTGAGTAGAGAAAATCAGAATGTGAATAAAAATCCAATGTGTCCTGAATGTCCTCACCCAGTTCCCTCCTGCATAATAGAGCAAACCATTAAATCTGACCTCATATGACTTTCCAAGGGTTTTATAAATGCAGTGTTTCACTGAGAGTGAAAAGGTATTCTATCAAATCTATCCAGAGAATTCAGAGAAGGTATGCTTTTAAAAAGTTTTTTAAAGTACTTGGAAAACTAATACTGATTGCTATGTTTCAGAGGGTTGGTATATTAGCAGAGATATAAGGATTGAGAAACTATTGGTGATAGGAAAAAAGTGTATTTAACCTAAAAGATCTGACCCGTAGATAGAACTCCTGCCATGTCACAACAGAAAGAGTATATAGTATATTTGTATGTATGTATGTATATGAATAGATATGTTTATGTATGCTGTGCTTTGAAAGAAACTACACTTTAACAGTGTAACAATGAATTCTTTCCCACTGAAATTACTCATGTTTAATTTTAAAACTGAATTCCTACATATTGCGTTGATAGAGCAAGTATATAAAAACCATAAAGATATAGATATTTGATCAACACTGTCAACTAACTTAAGTTCTGTAGATTTGATTGACGGAATCGACATTTAAAAGATGGATACAATCCACCATTGAAGCATATACATTCAAGTAACCATGCAACATTAAGATGAGTCCTCAGGTGGACTATAGAAACAACTCTAAATGAGTATAAATTAGTAAGTCAAGCAGAGCATATTTTCTGACCCATGTTTATTTCCAGTACTCTTGATTCTTTTTGTGTAACTATATATTTCCATCTGTTGTTACTTTCTTCTTGTGTGAAGAACTAGAACTGCATTTAACATTTCTTTTAGCACCAACCTCCTGAAGAGAATTATTTCATATTTTATATGTCATTAAGATATTTTTGTTTTCATTTTAAATGATATTTTCACTAGGTATAGAATTCTATGCTCAGAAGCATAGAGGGAAAATAAAAAAGATCGGTAGTGCGGAGACTTCAGACCATAATGCAGGGAGAGAAGAGAAGGAGAACTGTATAGAAAGAGCTTCAGCCTGCAGTGCTGCTCTGAGAAAGTGTTGGCCAGGATAATACAAGCCCCAGAAGAATGATATCCCGTTAGAGCCATCACATGTTAGTCAGGAATATCACAGCTCAAGAAACCCCAGCATCTTCAGTCATTGTCTGGGAAGGGTGTGGCTTTAATCAAATACTCTGGTAAATCCTGAAGTTGTGACAGCTGAAGACTGTCAACCAACTTTTGTTCCCAGCAGATTCTCTCTTGAAGAGAGTTGTGAGTGGAGCGCTAGGATGGCTGCCGGAGAAATAAACTTCCGAACCTGCATATGGAGCATCTTAGATAAAACTACAACTGATATCTTACTTATGATGAGACTGAAAACTTTCCTCTTGAACTCATGACAAGAGCTCAACAAGACAACACGGTCAGCTTTCACCTTTTCTATTAAATACTTTACTACAAGTACGATGTGTGTGTGTGTGTGTAAATGTGTGTTACATCTGATTCTTTTTGATGCTGTGTTCTCTGATATCTTTAAGAGTAGAAAGTAATATTCCTTCCTCATAAATAAACTGATTCTCTCAAGTTGCTTTAGTTTGTTTTCAAATCAGTTGTTTTTCTGATCTTAATCTGTAACGTATAAGACAGTGTTACTAAAAAGAAAGTTCAAATGGCATGCAGGTAGGAATCCTGGCTGTCACTTTTACTCTAGATTGATCTGGCTAGCACTTATCATTGTCAAAATAACTGCTGATAACATTTTCAGGTGTTTCTTCTTTTGTTGTTGTTGTTTGTATTTTTGGACTTCCCATACATTTTAGAGAAGCTAATGCCCATCTCGTTCCTGAAGGGTAAACACCTGTTTCCCACTTAGAATACCAAATAGAAGACCTTGGGTATCCCTTAATACTCACATAAACAGTGCAGGCTTCTAAGTTTCAATCTCTCCTCCCAGGCAAGAGAACGTGTGTTTTATACTCCTTAGAGTATAATCCTTCAGTCTTCTCTTAAGTACGGGGTGCTGCACTCACATGGCTGCATGGAGTGGAGACAGGATATTTAGGTATAATTTCTTCTCAATTAGACTTTCAACTAGTCCACCTGCTTTAAAGATCACCTTCCTTTACCTTTCAAAATGTACTGCTACCAATTACTATAGCTTCTGAAAGCTCTATGGGGATATATTAACTTCTTCCTTGACTTTCCTCCTGCTAAATTAAGATTCTGTCTTCTCAAGCTTACTGCATTTAACCAGAAGACACTTTACCTCTAATTCTTTTTAACACACTTAAGCTATATCTGTGTATGCATGTGTGTGTGATTTTTCCAGTCATCCTAGGAGCTCTGTTCTTCAGCTTTACTTTGAGGTTTTAAACCCAATAGCTTGAGTTCCCCCAGTGTGTGCGACTGCTGACTTTCACTTACCATGAATTTTGTAATTTCTGATTTTGAGCTTGTGAGCTCAATTAATCTGGCCTCTTTTGATTTTTCCCCTTTATAAATCCTACATGGACTAATGTGTCCCTCCAGAGCAATTTTGGATTTGATTTCTAGACCACACAGGGTTTGTACAACACCAGGATCATTTTTTAATTGCTACTTTCTCAGCTTGAGGTAACTTCATATCATGAGCATAGTGTAAATTCATGTTCAGACACAAAGTTACAGGACTGTTCTTTTGATTTCTTGTGAGAATTTTTGCCCTCCTCTCAGAGTCATGGCTAAGACACGCTTAATTTTCGCTGATGACAGATTCAGTTAGTTCTTTTCTCACTGATAAAAAAGGCTTTGATGGTTACCTACTCTGTAGGACGTTGAGGGGCTGGAAAGCACAGTAATAGTAACCATTACTATTTCAATAACTTCATAGGATTCTTACTGTATCATCTTAGTTACCTCTCTGTCTAGTTCTCGGTGCATTCTTCACTACTGGCATCTAGAATTTTCCCTTCTTTTTTTTGGTAAACTACTACACAATTTTTCAGATCATCGTATTTTATCTGGAATCTAGTTTTTATTTTTCAGGAAATAAATAATTGTAATTACTCTAGTTCATAACACATTGTAAGTAGTGTTGTAAAGAAACCATTATTTATTTATGTTTTGTATAGTGATATATATTCATTAATCTAAAGGACTTACTCAGGAGACCATGGCATGTGTATGTGTTCTCCTTTCAGTATCCTTTTTGAAAATATCAAGGTTTACGGTGCTACTGCATGCGTTCATGTGTTAGCCCTTTAGATCTATACTTACACTGGTTGTTGGTTTGCTGCACTAAACACAGAATTTTTCAGTCCTCAAAATAAAGTCTCGGCCTTTTTCTACCTTCTCATCTGTCTTCCTGGTGGAAAGTTTCGAATGTGTCTTAGGTCACATCTTTTGGCTTGACATTTACTCCCAGCTTATCCTTAAGTAAATTCTCTGCAACAAGTCAGGTAATAGTTGCTTCCTTTTTCTACTTTCATGGATCTCTTTGGGAATTTAATACTAGTGATCTAGTTGATCTGTAAGGCAGTCGTTTCAGTTTATGGTGAGGATGGCACATAGTGACATGCTGCAGCTTCTCAAGAAGCTAAATGTGACATCCATGGCAAGTCTGTGTTCACAGCAGGAGAGATTTTGTGCTCAGTTCTGCTCTATTGACCTTTTGCTCAATTTGTCCTTTCGTGCCATAAGCCATGTTTCAGAAATAGATGCTGGCTTTCTCTATTTTTCAAGTATTTATCACTTGCCAAATCATATACCGCATGACAAGGTTGCCTAAGAAGAAATTTGTGCAATTTAACGACATTTCTGATTTATAACATAAATCACTATACTTTCAGGTGTTTTTTTCCAGGTATTTATTATAAAACACATCATCAATTATGTTCAAATAAGTGTGTGTATATATGCACACAAAGTAAGTGTGTGTATATATGCATATGCATATATATGCACACATTAAACATATGTAGGTACAGGAAATTATAGAGTGTGTCTGTGTATGATTTTATTTAACTCATCTAGTTTCATGGTTTTAAATATCATATCCTTAAATTTTAAAATGTATATTTCAAGCTTCATTCCCTCTCCTAAACACCAGCCACACAAATCTATTCAATATTTGTACCCAACTGTGCAATCACTATGTGATAGAAAGTTCAAATTTTCCACTTTCAAAACTTACTGTTTTTTTTTAATCACCCAGTTCTGTTCTACACCAGTCTTCCCCATTCCATGTGATTCCCATCCTTTTCATTACTCAAGTGAAAAATCTTAAAGGTTTCCTTAACTCTCATCGCTGTTTGATAGTCCCCTGGCCAGTCAGTCATGACCTCCTGTTGGTGTTTCTTTGAAATATGAGTATGTCTGAAATCTAAAATTTCTCAACAGCTCCACTGCTAGCACAATATATTCATTGTCTCCCACCTGAATTGTTGTAATAGTTCCCTAAGTGTTCTTTCTTTTACTTTTTCATGCTTTCCTCCTATAGAGTATTATCAATACTCTAGTCAAAGTAAACTTTTAACATATTGAATGGTATCACTACACTCAAAAATCTGGGGCTCCCCATTTCACTTAGTGTAAAATAATAGCTAAGAACAGTCTTCTGGTATTGGCAGTATTATTACTGCAATTTTACAAATGGAGTAACTAAAGCACAGAGAGTTTCAGTTTCTTGACCCACAGTGCCTGGCTAACAGTGGTAGTCTAGAATTTAAGCCCAGGAAGTCGTTTCCCAGTCTCTACGCTTTTTGCGGTGACAATATATTACCTCTCAGCTGTAAGGTATCTAAGAAGCCCTGAATGTGTTGTACCTATTCTGTCCACCTACTTCTCACTGACTTTTCTTACTTTATCTCCTTTTGTTTTTCCACTTGTTCAGTCAAACTGAATTTGTCCCCAAATATTCCACTCATAATTCTGCATCAGGACCTCTGCACTGGCTCTTCCCTTCTGCAAGAACTCTCTTCCACCAGCAATGTGTTTGGTTCACACTCTCATCACATACCTGCACTCACATTACTCCTTCTCACTCAGACCTATCTGGACCTCGTCATTACAAATTTCAACATCCCTTCCCCCTACCTCACTGGTCTAGATTCTCTCGATGTTTGTTCATAAACTTGTCACCCTCTAATATTAATTGCACTCAGCTTAATTTGGTGTCATATAGAACAAGAGGAGAAAAAAATTAGTAATTCATGAAATGGTAAATGTCAAATTTTATATAGCCTAATCACTCTTTAACTTATATAGCCTTTTTCTCGGATTTCATTGTGAAATAGTCAATCTTGAAATACTTAATAATTCTCAATTACAATAAATGAAAATACACTTGAATTTTTAGTGCACAGTTAGATTAATTGAGGTAAGAATTTCCAATTTTCTATGGCTGAATTTAAAGACAAAATAAACTAAATAAAATGAACATCAATAACTGACATATTTATCATCCTTATCAGCATCACTGCAATTTCTCCTTCAAACAATGTTCACTATATACAACTACTTTCATAAACAGAGGTAAAAGTATTTTGAATATAAGCTATGAACAAATATTTACTGAGCACTTCCTATCTCTAAATAGGTTTATAGAATCTCATTTAATCATCACAAATGTTTAAAAGTTTTCATTCAATCCCACATTTTATAAATAAGGAATTTCGTTTACAGAGTTCAGTGTTTCAATCAAGTTTATCCAGTTAGTGATTCGTACAGAACATAAATTCAGTATTTCCTCTCGATAGAGTATAGATTCATCCATTGTCCACTGAGATCCCCAAATTTCTCCCTCTGTTCTTATATTGAGAAATGAAAACTCATGTGCATATATTAGTAAACCTAAGAATATTTATTACTATGGCTAGTGTCATTTCATAAATGCCCATTTTTATTAATAAATTATGTATCCTCAAATGTTTTCAAATATTGCTATAAGTCTAATATAATTATTAACTGTCCTACTGATTTAACTTCTTCCCAGGAAATCAAATATGTTCTCATGTACACAGATATAATTTATAAAGAGAAGATCAAATCTGAGACAAACTATGTTGGCAGGCATAAACATAATTAATCCCTGCTCGTTTTCATATGTATGCCCTGGAATTCTTTTGAGTTTCACTTTTCCCTGGGTATCTATTTCATGGTCTCTGATATTCAAGGATGTTTTTCGTCAAACTATCTTTATCTTCTCAATAAGCTTACCTATGGTGGACTGAAGTCTGTAAAGCAGAACGACTTTCAAAAGCTTTCACAGCATTTCTTGAATGTTAACATAGATTAATCCATAATGGAGCTCTTTATTGAAAAGACTAATATGTCCACATACATTAGCAAAAATGAGACACTCCATCCTTACCCTGTATAATCTATTAATGTTAAGATATTTTGCATTTGAATTTACTTTGTATCTTCTGTGTAAGTTAAATTAAAAAATAATATTTGAAGAAAAAATACAGACTTGGGATTTGAGATTAACATGTTTCAACCACTTTTTTTAGATTTCTTTGCTCAGATTGGAACATTATTTGACTTAGAGGTGAGATATATCATCAAAAATGGCTATGCACTTCAAATCTGTTCATATAGTTTAGCTCTTATTAATACGTATCTTGTCAAAAGTAAGTGGTTATTGAAACCATTCTTTGGACTATTTACCCAAATGAATCTAGAAAATAAATTGTAATATCTTCTTAAAGCATATTAAGAAAAATAATTGTGCTAAACATAATGGGTGATTTTACAGGGAATTACATTCAGAACAAAATCAAGGAAAGACAAAGAGTTGGGATGCCTCAAAAATAACAATTATTTTTAATTTAAAAAAAAATGTGAAAAACAGAGGAAGCTACAGTAAAGCTCAAGTATTGACTTAGCTAACTTCAATATATAACTGGCTAACTTCAACTGATTTGTTATTTGCTCATCTGTAATATGAATGTAAGTATGCCTTCTTGATCGTTCTTACAAAGATTTTGTAATATCAAAGGAGTAGACAAATATGGAAATATAAACTATTAAATCCAACCTGTTTAATCTATTTCTGCTGACATTTTTGATTTGGCATACACCTATATTACCACCTTCACCTCCAAACACATTCTATTAAACAAAGTATGCAATGCACTTCTATTATATCATGCACTGTTGCTGCAACGAATTGTAACACTGCAGAGCTGCTCGCCTGTGCTCCAGTGTCCCTCTTAAAGGTGTTTCTTCATCCTAATTTGTCTCTCTGTTCAACTCATTTCTGTTGCCTATTTTGTATCAGTCAGTGCAGACAGGAGAACTTAAGTACCTTGTGGATGTTTCAAGCATATAAATATTTAGTTACAAATTTGTTTGAAAGGCTTAAAATTGAAAAAACAAAAAACAGAAAAAAAGAAGAAGTTCCATAGAAACTTGGGAAATGCTACCACTCTAACTGGAGCCCACAAGTTGACCTTTGCCGCTGTGCGTCTGGAGCCTTCCCTGTTGCCACCACTGCTAGTGGTGTTGAAGCTCAGTTTCCTGGAGGTGCCCAAATCAGCTGTTGACTCTACTACCACAGTCAGAGCAAGAAAATGTCCTTTTCTCTTTTCTATTGCCTTCTATTTTCCCTTCAGGGATTCCAATAGCAACAAATAAGTAGAATGTAGAAACACAATCCTCCCAAGTTCCTGGAAAATTCAGAACTAGAATATTTATGAAAAAAGCTAATGTATTCCCAGCCATCAGTTAGTAAAACTTTTCTAAAAGATGTTTGTACTTCATTAATATATGTTTTATGTGTATTCCCAAGAATTAGCCTACAAAATGGGTCCTTAGAGTAACAAGATAAATCCATTTTACCATTCTTAATTTCAAAATTCTCTGAATCCCTTTCTCTAAGCTAAGGCAAAGGAATTCCACAATTTCTCATTTTCTTTAGTGTGGGTCAGGGTTGAATTCAAGTATTTACTAGCTCAGCTCTGTTTTTGAGTCTCTTTGTTAAGTGTACATATATCAATACCGAAAGCTTGAAATTACATTTATTTCTTATTCAAACAATTTTTAAATTTATTCCAAGTTTTATTTTATCCCTTCATTTGTTAATGTTGTGAATTACACTGAATGATTTCTGTATGTTAAGCCATATTTGCATTCTTGGTATAAATGTCATGTGCTCATACAAATTATTTTTATATACTGCTGAATTTCATTTGCTAGTACTGAATTTTCTCTCATTGTTCACAAAACATATTATTCTCTATATTTTTTCTTGTAATATTTTTGCGAGATTTTGCTAGTAGAACATGCTTAGATCAAAAATGAGTTGAGAAGTATTTCCCATTTTTAGCTTTTTGCAAAAAAAAAAATTTGGCTAAATACCCTCTCTCTGCCATTCTACACACAGATTTTTAAGAAATAATACAGTACTTCCATTTTAAGCTTCCAATTTGTATGGTTGTATTACACAATGGATACCTGAAACAGAGGATTAAGAGGGAACAAATGAGGGAGGAGAGCAAGAAGGCTTTGAAATGAGCTAAGAGTCCTGGATATAAAGGATGATGGGGCAATAAGCAGATTATCATCTTTGCTGCTCAGACTTCAATTTATTAGCAATAACAGTGTCGTGTCAGGAAAGTATAAAGTACTAGCATATTTGAAAACTCCAGAAAAAGAGATTTGAGCCTAGAAAATGTATTGTGTGAAATAGAAAATCCCCCATCTGTGTGGAGATAAATGAAATATAATGCATCGTTTCTCGGTGGAGAATAAAATCAGTGAAACTTTTGGAATTACTATTTTTTTTGTGCCTTTTGGGGTGTTTTTTTACAGATGTTTATATTTCAAATGAAAACACTTAAAAATGTATATCATCATTGTCAACAAAAATATTAAAAATATATATTATGAATTTCCTGATTCAAAGTAATTTTCCAAAATCTACCTGTATTACGATTATCCAGAGAAACATAAAACAGGTGGTGGGAGAAAGAGAGAGAGAGAGAAATAGAGATTTGTCTCATGTGGATGTTGGAGCTGGCAAGTCTAGCATCTTCAAGTCTGGTTGACAAGCTGTAAACCCAGGGAAGAATTAATGTTTTGGCTCAAAGTCAAATGCTATTTGGAGTTAGTATTCTGTTTTCCTCAGGGGACTACAGGTTTGTCCCTGAAGACCTTCAACTGATTGGATGAGGCTCACCCACCTGATGGAGGGTATTCTGCTTTACTCAATATCTGCTGATTTAAATGTTAGTTTCATTACAAAAGAAAAAAAAAAAAAAAAAAAAAACCTTTCTAGAAACATCTAGACTAGTGTTTGACCAAATATCTGAGTATAATATCCTAGACAAGTTGACAAAATATTACTATACTACCATTTTTAGAAAATAAAATGGTTATTATTAAAAATATAAGAAATAGCAAATGTTGGTGAGAATGCAGGGAAACCCTTGCACATTGCTGGTGAGGATGTAAACTGGTACATCCACAACGGGAAACAGTATGAGGTTTCCTAAAAAAAACAACATAGAACTACCTTATTATCCAGCAATTATACTTCTGGATATTTATTTTTTAAAAGTGAAAACAATAACTCAAAAAGAGATATGCACCTCAATGTTTATTACAGCATTATATATAATATTCAAGATATGAAAACAACCTAAGTGTCCATCAAGGAATGAATGGATAAAAAAGATGTGAGATACATAAACATGCATGTGTACACACACACACACACACACACACACACACACACACACACACTACTATTCAGCCATAAACAAGAACAAAATCTTGTTATTTGCAACAACATGAATGAACTTTGAGGTCATTATGCTAAGTGAAATAAGTAACAGAAAGACAAATACCATATGTCTCACATATATGTGGAATTTAAAATGAACAAACACACAAAAAACAATCTCATAGGTACAGAGATCAGACTGTAGGTTATCAGAGTCAGAGGTGTGGCGGAGATGAGCTAAATGAGTGAAAAAGTCAGTATATACAAACTCCCACTTATAAAATAAATAAGTCATGGGGACATAATATAAATCATGATGACGATAGTTAATAATAGTGCATTAGATATTTAAAAGTTGCTAAGACAGTGGATCTTAAGACCTCATCACAAGAAAAAAACTTGTAACTATGTATGGTGACATATTAACTAGACATTGTGGTGGTCATTTTACAATATATGAGATACTGAATTCTGTTATACACCTGAAACTAATATAATGTCATATGTCAACTATACTCAATTAAAAAATAGCATATTTTCATGTTCACAGATTTCCTACTTTAACTTACAACATGCCAAATTATAATAGTCAACTGAAAACATACCTCTGCACTGCACCTCAGATTTTCATTTTTAGGGGCAGCATTTTCCCTAATTAAATTTTACATTAGTAAATAATAACATAAAATATGCCATATAAAATTTTACATTACTAAATAATATAAAATATGCCATATTAGTTAAACTGCACCACTTTATTACTTCTAAAGAATTTGCTAAATTTAAACTTTCAAATAATGCCAAAGTATATATAAATATTTGTGATAGTCAACGAAAATGATCAATTTCTTGTCTATTTACTCACAATTTTCTGATACATAATTACACTTTCAGCCTGCCCATTTCTAACTTTAGTACATTTGAAACAAAATGGTGTCTATAGTAATTCCCTGGAAAGCTCATTCATGTTGGGGAAGTAGTTCCATCTTGCCCAAATGATATCAAATCCTGAGAACAAATTGAAGCTATGAATAACCTGAAACTGAGATTGACAATTGAAAACAATATGACAATGATTGTATTGAATTTGCCTTTTAGCCACTGAACGTATAACTCTCCATGTGATCATGCAGTGTTTCTTGTATGGAAGTCAAGGGTTTGGGGAAATATGTAGCAATGTAGAGAACTATGAATAGAGAAATGCACAGTTTCCAAATTTGCCTCATTATATTATATGTTAGTAGTCTTTACCTCCTTTACATTTAGAATTCTTTAAAATATCTGATTAGTGTTGATGTTTTCATTTGAAAAAAAAAAAAAAGTCTACAGAATTAGCAGATGTAATTAGTCTAACTCCAAAGCCATAATAAACAAAATACACTTTATTCTCCTCAATATATGCTATTCTTTTCTTCATTATTATTTGTATTTGTTACTCCTAGAAAACAACTATTTTTTGTTAACTTGCTCTTTTGTTAACAGTGTAATTAATGGGCTTGTAGAGTACTTTTTCTTTACAAATGCTGAAAGCACACCATCAAGGCTTAACAGAGTTATCTTCACAACTTTGTAATCTCATTAAAGACTGCAATTTTGATGCTATGCTCTAACATGGTTTGTGACTTACCATTTGATACAAGTGTCAAGCAATAAAAATGAGCACACAGGTGCTGCCGGATGGCTCGGTTGGTTAGAGCATGAGCTCTGAACTACAGGGTTGCTGGTTTGATTACCACAGGGGCCAGTGAGCTGCTCCCTCCATAACTAGACCGAAGACAACAAGCTGCCTCTGAGCTTCCAGAGGCGTGGCCAGATGGCTCAGATGGTTAGAGCATGAGCTCTCAACAAAAAGGTTGTCAGTTCAATTCCCCCATGGGTTGGTGGGCTGCACCCCTTGCAACTATAGACTGAAAACAGCGACTGGACTTGGAGTTGAGCTGCACCCTCCACATCTAGATTGAAGGACAACAACTTGGAGCTGATGGGCCCTGGAGAAGCACACTGTTCCCTGATAAAATTTATTTAAAAAAATAGTAAAATTGAGCACACAGTGTTTTATTTTATATATTATCAGCTTTGTCTAAGAAACTCCTTTCAGCAATGTGCCTAGAACACATAAAATACAATGAATTATTACACTACAGTGACATATTTTTAACATGAAGCTATCAATGATTTATTTTATGTTATTTTATCAATTTACTAAATTTAAAAATAGGAAAAACTGACAGAAGTAAGTAACTAAAATTATGTAATTAAATTCACTGTAGAGAAATTTAATGATTTTTGAAAGAGGTGGTTTGAACTCTTTGGATTAATTATATTTTTATAATAAAATATAATTTTCCAGCCAGTAAAATAATACTGACTTGTTATAAATTTATAATATTACATTCTTCATTTTTAAAAATATCCCTTTTAACCAATTCACATACAATATTATATAACACAAAGTTATGATTATATAATTTTTTTGTGTGTGTACACAAAGTAAATATATTTCAAAATTAAAGTGTGGTAATGAGAATAATGACCTCCTGAAATGATCGATATGCTAATCACCTTAATTTGTGAATACTTTAGGTTACATGACAAAGATGATTAAGGTTTCAAATGGAATTAAGGCTAATAATCAGTTGACCTGGAAATAAGGAGATTTTCTCAGATTATTCAGATGGGTTCAATGTAATCACAAGGGATTTTAAAAGTGAAAGAAGTAAGTAGAAGAGTCAGAAGGAGATATGCTAGCGAAGAAAGGCAGAGAGTGATGCGATATTGCTGGTTTTTAAAATAGAGGACTGGGAGTTCTAAAGGCTGGAAAAAGCAAGGAAACAGATTCTTCCCAAGAAACTCTAGGAAGGAACACAGCCCTGCAGACACCTGGATTGTTGCCCAGTGAGACCTATATCAGAATGATGTCCTTGAAACTATAAGATAATAAATTGTGTGTGTGTGTTTGTAAGCTTCTAAATTTGTGAAAATTTGTTATGACAGCAAATAGGAAAGTAATACTGTTTCCCCAAAAGTAAGACCTAGACAGACCATCAGCTTTAATGCGTCTTTTGGGGCAAAAATTAATATAAGACCGGTCTTATATTATAGTAAAATAAGACTGGGTCTTATATTAATTTTTGCTCCAAAAGACGCATTAGAGCTGATTGTCTGGCTAGGTCTTATTTTCGGGGAACCGGTATACCACTGAGTTTTCCTTGAAAGCATATACTGGAATGGGCATTTAACCCCCCTCCCCCGCATTTTTATTTTGCCAATTACCTTTATTGATGTAACACCATAAATAAGAGGACAGTGTCAGAAACTTGAGTGGGGTTTCTGAAGCATCAAAACTCAAGATATCTAGGTGTTCGAGGATAGAAAGCTGACACAGGACCAAAATTTTGATGACACAACAGGCAATAGATATGATACAATGATAGATTTAGAAACCTTTGTCCATTTAAAGGTGCCTGACTTATTGGGGAAAGTGGGGGGTGGGGAAAGGTAGAGGTACTCGATCTACCTAATTAATAAACTAAAACTTGCATTGGTGATCTAAATTATTTATAATCTTTCAATTTTGGAGTGGACTGTCTTTTGCATTTAGATAAATTTGAGAAGGGAGAAAATGTCACCCAGCAACTGAAAAGAGGGATATGATATACTGTTTGACACAAATCCCAGAACTGCAAAATATGTATTTCCAAATTTTGAATAAAGAAATAACTGAAAAAGGAATAATCATTTCTGAGAAATGAATTCATTTCCTGAAATAGAAACTGAATAAAAATATTTCATAATTTAGAACTAAGTCAGGAAAGTGGAAAATTATTTGTAAAAAAATCAAAGAAACAGGCTACTGCAAAATCAGTACTTATGGGGAAATTTAAAGCACTGAATGCATGTTAGAAAAGCATATCTAAAGTCCAGTAATTTAAGTTTCTACCTTAAGTAACTAGAAGAGCAAATTAACTCCAGACTAAGCAGAAGAAATAATAAAATTGGAGCAGACATCAATGAAATTGAAAACAGGAAATCAGTAGACAAAATCAATGAAACTAAAAACTGGTTCCTTGAAAAGATCCATGAACTTAAATAAGCCTCCAGCCAGGCAAAGAAAAAGAGATGACACAAATCCGTGCATCATTAATGACAGAGAGAACATTACTACAGATTCCATGGACATTAAAAAGACATTAAATAAATATTATGAACACTATGCCAGCAAATTTAATAACCTAAAAGAAATGGATGGATAAAAATGAACTGGCACTTTAAGAGAACTGATCCAGGAGCTGGGAGCTTCTATGGACAGAGCTGGGCTTCCTGTTGCTCTGTAGTCTTGACTTTCTGTTAGAACTCTATGGTTCTAACTTCCTGCAGGAAACTGGGGGGATATATAGCAGCTGTCTTAGAAGGGGAGCGGAACTGCACATGGGTGGCAGGCCGCAGGTGTGCATTCCCGCCTGCTGCTGTGGTTTTGCTTTTTCCTTCTCCCAAATAAACCCTCTTTTTGGCGGACTACCTAGAAAATTATTTTTGTCTAGTCAACAGGACTAATTTATTGAAAGACACAATCCGCAAATTCACATAAAAGAACAAACAGACAACAAAATAGGCCTGTACTATTAAATAAATTTAATCAATAAATAATAGTCTTCCAAAACAGAAAGCACCAGGTCCAAATGGGTTCACTGATGAATTCTATCAAACACCTAAAGAAGTCATACCTAGTCTGTACAATCCCTTTAACAGGATAGAAGCAGAGAGAATACTTCCTGACGCATTCAATGAGGGCAGTATTATGAAAACCAGACAAAGACATCATAGGAATTACAGAATAATGTCCTATGAACATAGTTGCAAAAATCTTCAACAAAATACTATCAAGTTGTATCCAACAATGTATAAAAAGAATTATACACTACAAACAAGTATGCCTTAATCCACGTTTGCAAGTCTGGTTCAATATTTGAAAATCAATCAATATAATCTATCATATCAACAGACTAAAGAAGAAAAAAAAATCCCATTTCATATAAATAGATGGAGAATGACATTAGGAAGTACAAATTGCCAGTTATAAAAATAGTCACAGGGATGTAAAGTACAGCACAGGGAATATAGTCAAAAATATTGTAACTATAGAGTCAAAAAATATTATAACCAAACAATAATTATGTTTGGTGCCATTGGGTACTACTAATTGGGGGATCACTTCATAAGCTATGTAAATATGTAACCACTGTCTGTGCACCTGTACACCGGAAGCTAATATAAAATAATATTGTCAACTGTAATTGAAAAACTAATAATTTAAAATAAAGAGAGGTCATCAGTTAACCACTGCAGGGAAAAATCAACAAGGCTTGCTTACATTCCTGACTCTATGTTGAAACTGACTTAATGTTCAAGTGGCTATTTCTGGAATTATTTAGCAGGAATAGTGTAGTCAAGTAGCCGACCACCAGGTATCTCCGCATCATGCTTATGGATGATCTTTCTGATTTGTTGCCCACAACCAATCCTGAAAGCAAACATTTCTTCCTTAGGGACTATACACCTATATCAGAACTATCCCTGCTTCACCTTCTCCCATAGCCCTCTTCACCCATAGCCAGGGTAAATGCTTTCCAAACAAGTTAAATCTTTCTTCCCCAAACTGTCTGCCTAAAAGAGCGCTGTCAATCCCAGGATGACCGACTTGCGGTCTTTTCGACCTATGCCTGCTGCTGGTGGTTCAGACTGCAGGCCCAGGACCTGGTCCTTTTCTTGTTTGTTTAACATACCATATTATATATAATTTTACTTTTCCATATTTTTAAGTGAAGTGTAGACTCCTTTTATATAAATATACTGACCAAGTATGAAATGCCAAGAGCTGTCTTAAGTGTTACGATGCAAGAGCTTAAAGGCTATATAGTAAGAAAAAAGGACGTCTTTTTAAAAACATCTAAAGAGTATTAAAAAAGAACGGAGAGAAATTCAAAGAATGTCAAGATTGACAGTCTATTCTAGTTTGGAGAAGATGTGCAGAAGAATGGGATACCTGAGCTATGCTTTAAAGGTAAGTAAGATTTCATAAGGTTGGATCAACTTGGGAAAGAAGTTAGAGAAAGGGGTTTGTGGAGGGCCTTGAATGTTTTGACTGTACAAATTTAATCAACAGGCATGACAATTTGAAAAGAATTCTAACACCTTTAAACAGAATCTTAGAATGTACAAATCTATATTCACTGAAGTGTTTCTTTTTTATAAAAATATTTTCTTTCCAGAGATATCATAACAGAAGAACCCTAATATAAACTCTCTCTTGTTGCTATGGTCCAATAGTTCTGACACTCCAGAGTAGTGGATCAAACATCCATTATCTTTACTATTGCTTAAGACACTCTTTCAGGAAAATTAGGTATTTCTTTTTACTTCCTTGATCTACTTACTCATAGGTTGCATTGAAATGAATGGTCAATCTGGGAACCTGGAATAAAACAAATTCATGTTGCTTTCATTTTGTTTAATTTATTAGCAAAGAAAGTTATAAAGTCAGGAATAAAGATAGGGAAGCAAAGAAATAACAGCATGTGTGGGACATACGATCACTGCCTAAATCTTCCAACAGAGGAACTTGAATCGACTTTGAAAAGCTAACTTTTGGAAAGCCTTTTCTTACCGGTTCCCTGTAGTTTAGTGCCTAACTTTGAGAATGGTAAACCTCGAGGAAAAAAAGCAGTGAGAAAAGACAAACTGGTGAGTCGAGTCAATTTGACAAAGCACAAGGCTAGCTTTATTCTCTTTTCCTTGCCAGCACTGGAAATACACATAATGTGTATTTCCACATAAATCACTATGTATGTGGCTTCCTAAAGTTTAGTCCTATCCAATCTCTATATTCTTTAAAACAGAACAAAACAAAACAAACAAAAAAATGAGAGAGAGAAAGGAAAGTTTTGAAATTATTGAAGCAACAAAAATAAGGAACGCTATTACTTTCAGCTTGGCCTGACAATGAGTCTTGACCTTCCACAGCCTTCAAAATTCTAGAAGGGTAGCTACCTATGTTTTTCTCAAAATAACAAATACATATTAGTAAACATTTTTAAACAAAAGAGATGCTGAATATTCTCTCATGTGTACCAATAGGTTAATGAGTCTTTTAGGAGAGTATCCTTGATTTTTGAGTAACACTGATATCTTCCACAAGCAATTTTCTCAAGAAGTTGGCAGAACTGAAGCTAGAATTAAGTGTATTTATAGAAATTTTTGGCTGGTATTAGAGTTAAGCCTATATGCAAAAATCAGTGCTTGTTCTTACAGTGATTTAAAAATATGCATTAATTAATTGGAAATAAAAATGAAACAGTAAAAACATATTTAAAATGTTAGTTGAAATGACAAACTGAGGAAAAGCTCTATCTAGAGACATGCATGTCCATACATACAAATTACAATTATTTTATATGATTCAAATATCATTAGATTCTTGGAATTACATCTATGAAGTACACTAAATCTGCTCTCATGCTACTATATGATGATGACATTAATATGTAAATTGTGTTACAATGATAATCACGTATCTGCCATGTCTTTGAGAATCAGCTGTGTCAATTTCTTAAAATAACATTTTCAAACATTGTAATGAAACAACAGATTATTGAGTAGGTTAGCTGTAATTAAACTTCAGGTGGCATAACAATAATTAAAATTTTAACATGTCTCCCAATGTCTGAAAAAATGATAATTGTTTAATATAACTATAATTCAATTTAATCAGTAAAATAAATTTTCATATTCATATTAAAATATAATGAAATACAGCATGACATGAAGTCCAATTCAAACTTACCAGCTTATAAATAAAAACTGGAAACAACTTCAATGCAGATGACAATTTCTGACTACTTTTCTTTTTGTTTGTTGACTACAATATTGGTACTTATGATATAAATTTAAACACCTTTTTTTTCCTGAGAGAAAATTTAAGGTAATTAGAAATGTATTTTATCAAGCTTAGAGACCATCATTGTAATATACATAATTATTCTATCTAGGGCTAAGAATATTGAAAAATAGCTATCAATAACGTGATATTTTCTTATCACTGTGACATTTTATTTACAAAAGGGCTCATTTATATTTATTTAGATATAGACTTCTGTAATATAATCACACTTGTATATGTGAAAAAGGAAAACATTATGAAGTCAAAATGCTAAAGTATTCCTAAAACTTTATCACTTATAGAATCCAACTCTTCCAAATATTGTTTTCTCCTAAGGTTATTTAAGTTTATGTTATCCACTTAATATTCTCCTCTGTGCCATCAATAATGTTAGTGGTAAAGAATTTCTTTAAAAAATGAGTCTTATCCTATCTCAGAGATATTTCCCAATGTATTTACATCCGTCCTCTAAGTATTAAGATCCTACTTTTTTTGACCACATTTAAAACAATGAAGATTGGCAGAAAGGTAGGTAAGATTCATGTTTTTCCCTCAAACAATTCTTAAATTATTGCTGACTAAAAGTTCAAACAGTTAATGGTGTTTAGTCATCCTAACAGAAATAAGATTCACCCAAGTAAAAGCTGTGACAATCAGTGATATTGAGACTACCACATGGCCAATGACAGTTGTAGTATGCTTTGTAATATGCCATTGAACTTAAGATGGGTCCTAACAGACACATAAACATATGAAAATATGTGTATCTTACAATTGAGGGAATATGTCATTAAAATTACAGAAGGATGCAATATTTTAATAATATTTTATTATACTATTAGTTAATGACTAGCTCTTTTTTCATTTGTCTTCTCCTTAAAAATCCCTCATTAGATTTACACAATATATTTATGACATTGTTCATAACTTTTATGTAAGTATATGTGTATATGTATACATATACTTATATTTGAGTGTATGCCATTTTTCATCTTCATCAAGGCTATAGAACCCTTTCACTTTCAGTTCCTTTTACTTAAATATTATTTGTTTTGATAGTTCTGCAGTATGTCATAGTAGCACAATTCCTTTAGTATTTATTGAAGTACCAAGTTATGATTCAGGAACTAGCATAAATATCTTTAAAATAATGCTGTATCAGGCATGCACAGTTATTTATGCCTGTGTTAGAAAATAAAACAAAACAAAATGGTGAAAGGTGACCGCAAAACAAATGGATAAACTTTTAGAACCAAAGTATACGTTATTTATTTTCATCACAGTCTTCCAGGCTTGAAACTTATAAGAAACAATGTGGAGCTGTATACCTGGTATCAAACAAAATGAAGACTCTGATTGCATAAAGTAAAGCACACTACACAATGTGTGGTAGCCCTTTTCCCTCCCGTCTCCTCTGGGAGCAAACATTACAATATCATATGAAAGGTAGTGAAATGATCCCCAAATGGCCAATGCTCAAATACATGTAAATCTTACACTTAATCCTTTTGAGTCCTTCTGCTAAAATTGACTAGTTTGATATATTTGTACATTTTCAGGTTGAGTAGTTTAAATTGTGTTTCCAGAAGCTGCGGCAGAAAGCTTTGTGATTACTGTTTTAAGGAGTAGTTATACACCTGGAAAAATCCAGTTCCGGATTGGAAATACCATATCTGTACAAAACCAAGGAGCTGCTGAGATTTCCTTGGTAGAAAAAGTGACTACTAAGGTATCTTCAGGCTATTATGTTTTAAAACATACTATTTAACTTTAAAGTATTCAGTAAATATGATGAGAAATGTTGCCACCCACACAGTACAAAAAAATGCCGAAAAAACTTTCCCATTTGTCTTGTATTCTTTCTTCTGAGTACCTTAATTTATCATTTTCAAATGTATTTAAAGTATGCTTTTTATCTCATTTGATTCTTACCCAATATTCTGAAGTAAACTGCGTGTTGGTATTACTAGCCACGTTTTAAACATAAAAAGGAACGAAGACTAGTGAGGTTTTAACAGCTTGCCATAGTGACAGAAGGAAAACTGGATTGAAGGAGTCGTAATTTGCCCAAAGTCACCCAGCAGGGAAAGACAGGCTGGGATCAAAATCTGGGCTACCTGGCCTGTGCTCCTCTCTTCTTAACCTTTGCATTCATCTGCATCTCTCTATCCAACTCCCAAATCTGCTTCTCCCTAATTTGTCTTGTAAGCACATGAAAGTGAGACTCCTCTTGTGTTCCTAATAAACTCTGCAATTTCCTCTGTCTTTCATCAAGATGTGTTACATATTTCTTTGTCTGTATCACTCTAAGCTCCTTGACTTTAAATTTTAACCCTAGCACATGCTTAGGAAAAACTCCTACTCAATAAACTATGCATGAGGAAGGAAAGGTAGGATGCTTGCATTATTGTATGTCAGCTATGTGCTAGGCAAGACACAGCTACTGTTAAAACAGCATTAAACAGAAAAATAGCAACAAATTATGTTGCCATGGAGATTATATTTGTTACAAAGGTCTTAAACACATTTATATAATACTGAAAGAATAAATATTATTTCAAGTTGAGTTTCCTGACATTTGAGGTTAAAGTGGTCAATATTTACTATTTTCTAAATTATGTAAATGTCCGTCCATTTTATTTTTTTTTTCAGTTTCATTGAGAAATAATTGACATGCATCACTGTGTAAGTTGAGATGTGCAGCATGACTGATATACATATATTGTGAAATGATTATCACAAAGGTTTAGTTAACATCAGTCATCTCACATAGATAAAATAAAAAGAAAATAAAAACTTATCTTTGTGGTAAGAACTGTTAAGATCTACTCTCTAAACAACTTTCCTATTTATCATAGAGCAGTGTTAACAATAGTCACCATCTTGTACATTACATCCCTTGTACTTATTTTGTGTACATTACATCCTTATGCCTTATTCATTTTATAACTAAAAGTTTGTACCTCTGGAAATCCCTTCCCATTTTACCCACCACCCAACCCCCTTCTCCTCTGTCAACCACCAATCTGTTCTCTATGTCTACGAGGTTTGGTTTGTTCATTTGTTTTGTGTTTCAGATTGCACATATAATTGAAATCATATGGAATTTGTTTTTCAAAAGTTCACTTAGCAAAATACACTCAAGGTCCATCCATTTTGTCATAAATGCAAGATTTCACTTTTTTATGGTTGAGTAGTATTCCATACCACTTTTGTTTTTGTTTTTTTTTATGCATTTATCCATCAATGGACATGTAGTTTGTTTCTATATCTTGGCTATTATAAATAATACTGTAAAGAACACTGGGGTGCATATATTTTTTTGAATTAGTATTTTCATTTTCTCTGGGTAAATACTCAGAGGAGAAATTGCTAGATTATATGGTTGTTCTAGTTTTAATATTTTAAGGAACCTCCATAGTGTTTTCCACAGTGGCTGTACCAATTTACATTCCCACCAACAGTACACAAGGGTTCCCTTTTCTCCATATCCTTAACATTTGTTTTTTTCTTGTCTTCTGATAATAGCCATTATAACAGGTGTGAGGTGTTATCTTATTGTGGTTTTATTTTGCATTTCCATGATGGTTAGTGATATTGACCATCTTTTCAAGTGCCTATTGACCATCCATATGTCTTTTTTTGAAAACCATCTATTCAGATTCTCTGCCCATTTTTTAATCAGATTGTTTGTTTGTTATTGAATTATGAGTTCTTTATGAGATACACAAATTGTAAATATTTTCTCCTATTCAGTAGGTTGCTGAATTTTTCCACTTTGTTAATGAATTCCTTTGCTGTGCAGCTTTTTAGTTTGATATGTAAACCTTTGATTTAAACGTGTCAAAACTATGTAACTTAAATCTTCATACAGTTTATTTAGACTTTGTTAAGATGTGCCACTTAAGCTTTTAACTACAACTTTTTAAATCCAAAATTACATATACTCTACTATCCTTATGTGTGTTTTTTTCTGTTTCTACTCCATAAATATCTACTTTCTGACAATTTCTATCCAATCATACACTGAGATAATTAAAACAAAAATCTCGCATGGTCAAAGTTCTTGAAAGAAGTGCAGGAATCAGATATCATCACTCTGGTCAATCTTATAGCTTATTTGTCACAGCTAAGTGTACCACTAAGAAGGTAGCCAAATGATTATCTTAAAAATTTTACAGTTGTCTCCTTAAAACCTTAGTATACGTTTGTACTGAGTATTGTAAACATCTATAATATTCAAAATATACAAACCTAAAAAGGAAATGTTTTATTATCTCACTTCTGACTTGAAAAGTTCAGTTCTTACCATATTTGGTATTACTAGTATGTATGCGAGTTACATTTGATAATTGTATGCCAGTAATGTAATTACTAGTACATTTGCTATTTATAAAAAAATTTTAAAAATGCTTTAATATTTCTAGGTGTGTCATTTTATGTTTTGTAGCAATAGAGTGCTACAAACTACAAGCCAAATTATGAGTCAGAATTTACCTAGAGTTTGTATATTTAGTGTGATACCTTTTGTTTTTGTTTTAAAGCTTCCTAGATGATTACGATCGGTGTGTCTTGGAAAGACTTACCATTTCTCAACTATGAGAACTTATGCATTTGACTTACCATCTTAGTGGCTAATTTCCTATTACCATCTCTAATGTAGAGATAATAATACTTCAGAAGTTTATGGAGAATAGTCATAATGTTATATCACTAAATGTGTGTAGTATAGTAACTAATATTTAGAATTAAATGTTTGTTTTATTTCCATATCTTGATTTCATTCATTAATTTATGAAAACTTTTGGGGCATCTTTTCATGCCAAGAACTGCATAAGTACTGGTAATTTAAAAATATTCAATAATACAGTCTCTACTTCGGGGAGCTAACCGAGGGTCATGGACATTTAAAATGATGACACAATATAAGATGTCGAATGTCAGATGGGGTTACAGCTAATTCCACAAATATGAAGTTCCATCAGTATGAACACAGGAATTAGGGGCATCGATCCCAATTAGACAGATAACTGGGGGGAAAGGGAGGAGAGGTATTGGGATTGATAAAAAAAAAAGAAAGGACAAGAAAAGCAGGTATATAAGAAGACAATGTGGTCAGCTCTAAAATCATAGATCTAAGTAGAGAAATCTAGAAGGCAGCTGAGATTCTAGAGGACTGTTGTAATAAGGAAATACGATTGGAAACGTAGTCAATATCTAAAGTTAATAATATCATCCAGGCAGAAGAGCAAATAGAATGAAAGAGCCATTTAGTGCCTAGCAAAGCGCATGCTAGATACACTAGCATTTAGGCAGCATGAAGAGAAATCCTTGAAAAGTAAGAAAAAGGCAGATCTGTCTTAAAATTATATGGTGGGTAGAATGTTTTCAAATATACAAGAACTAGGGAGTAAAACATTTTGCAAAGAGATCTGTCCATTTAATAATTGAAAACCTTTTTTTAAAATTAGTATTAGAAGTTCCTTAGTGACTTTAGAAATAGAAAAATTCAGTAGTCTATTTCAGTAAGATTATTTCATAAATTATTTTATATGATTATTTTAGAAGACTTTTTAAATACAATTTCATTGTACTAAATTGAGGAATAAATTTAAGGTGAGGTAGAAAGTTAAATGTAAACTACTCTTTCAAAACACAGGATAGAAAGAAAGGGTGATAATTGTCAAGTTCCTTACTTGACAATAATAACACAGCCTCCCACGCATATAATTAGATTGTTACATGATGCATCATCTTACACTTTCCTCCATTGACTCATATTTTCCACTATACAGGCCATTCACATAATCTCTACTCTTCTTCCAAAGAGACTTCATGTTTTCAAGTTTATCACCATGGATTGTGTTTTCGTCATGTAATATTTTTTTCAAAGACTTTACAAAATGGAAGACAAATAAACTCCCAGTGTAATCCCTGCAGAACATACAGATAAATTCTCCCATTTTGATTAACATATTCAATGAGTGCTAAATATAAGTTACATGCAACCTACAAGCAATATTTAGTGACTGATGAATATTGATAACATGTAATTTAAAAGCCTGTCTCTATTATTTTTCCTATTTAATTTTTAAATATGTAAATTTATATGTAAATTGCAAATGTCTAAATGTAATGTTAAATAATAGGCTAAATATTTTCTAAAAAAATGAGGAAATTCTCTTTAAGTTCCTTGCTCAAACTCTCCTATTTGGTAAATTTTCTTGTTGGGGATTTAACTGAACTCTTAGTCTTCCAAATTTTGCATGTTTTCTATATAAAATCCAGATGATTGTCTTTCATTTCTTTTTTTTTTTGTCTTTGATTTTTTTCAATTTAAAAATTAATAACCCTTCTTATATGCAAAATTCATATTCCCCTTTTCAGGAAAAAAAACAACAACAACAAAGAGTATTAGGACCTCAAGTTGGAAAAATTCACATATACTTTTAAGTATTTATCTTTCCTATGATTTTGTCATATTCTATCTCTTTTCTTTCTATACCACCTCTTGCTTCCTGCCCTAGTAAGGCAGTCATTTTATTTTATATAAAAATGTGGACAGGAAGGATGAGCCAATCTGAAATTCAATTTTAAAAAGTCAAACAAAAGCTGCTGAACTGTTTGGTTCTCAGATTATGACTTTTCTGAGTCTCTTTTCAGTCATTAGTTTCCTCGAGTCTCAATATCATTCATCCTAGGCTGACTGGTAGTCATGGATATTTTAAAATCACAAAATACTCAGATGATCGTTGTTTTCTATACTCTTTCTGCACCTATTATTCCACTCTTTCCTTCTTTAAGATGTATAATAAAAGGAACTCTACAAAGCTTTTTTTTTTCAATTACTTCTCTCTCTCCAATGTCTACCTCTATCGTTCGAGAACTCTCACTCCTTCTCTTTATTGTCATTCAATATAAATATCTAATTATGTCCCTTGTTTTCTTTCTTCCTATCTTTCTGTATCAATCTTTGCATAGAACTTTCTGAGATAATGGAATGTTCTCCATCTGCATTGGTCAATATGGTAGCGACTCAGCTTTGCTGAAAATTTGAAATGAGGCTAGTGTGGCTGAGGATATGAGTTTTTAATTTTATCTAATTTTAATTAACTGAAGTTTGAATAACCTCATGTAGCTAATGTCTACCCTACTGGACAGTACAGTATTACATCTTCTCATTCTTTTGCTTGTTACATTCTCTCTCTCTCACATCCCTCTGCCTTGGTCTCTATTTTTCCCTTTTCTCTGTCTCTATCTCTAATTCTGCTTAAATCAAAGGCAGAAGCTATCCCTCAAGTGAAAACACGAGGCACTGATTTTGTTCGAAACACAAACTCCTCTCCCAGCACCCCCAGGGGCTACTGACTGGAGCTGTTGGAATCTTTTGCTGGTTCAGTTGTGATAAACTCTGGGGGGTTCATCATGCATACACTTGTTCTTTTGGTTATTGTTCTTGAACTCCACAAAAATCATAAATCTTCAGGGCACTTTCAAGTTTATGATTCTTGAAGCGAGTAGAAGGCTAGGAATAACTTACAAAAGACTTTAAACTCATACAAGGTAGGCCTTTCGGCTCTCTGCTTGTATTTACTTTTATTTCCTACTCTTGTCAACACTGTTCTTCACGATATTTGATTTACTCATGAATCTTATAACTTTTATAATCTTATCTTTCATAGACATCATTTATTAAAACGTGTTTTCGGTCTTTTCTTACAGTACTTAAGCCATGTCCAGAATTTGGTTTATTCTGTATCTTAAAGAGTAAGTGAAGCCTTCATTGAAGCAAACACCATTCAATTTTAAATTTTAGAACATTATTTCTAAAACTACTTGTATTATAGACCCATTTACCTTTCAAACTCTTAGATCCATGAGAAATTATATTATCACTTATATATATATATTGTATATTTCACTGTTTAGGAGAAAATTGACATATTAATCAGACAAATGAATCAATAAAACCCTATAAATATTTTATCTAACACAAGTAAGAACATGCAAAGGATTTTTAAAAGGAGTAGCTAGGCTTGGTTCCAGTCAAACTTATGAAACATAGCACTTTCATGTTGAATTGTAATCTCTCAGTTTATGAATTCTATTATTTTAAATGGTGTAACTGTGTTTCCTAAATTTTCTTTCTTGGTGGTGAAAATGCTCCTTTTTCTATTTGTCACACACATATATACAGACACACACATAGGTTTTCAAACTTGTGTACTAGATTTGAAAAGGACCTGAAGTCAACAGAATTTAAAAATAGGTTACCAAACTTATGTGTTGATTTAAGAAGCTCCTAAAGCCAACCAAACTAGTTTTACTCCCTTTGAACTAAAATAAGCAACCTGTCGTCTACATCCTTGAAAGTATTGTTCTAAGAATATGTTTAGTAAAATGTATGTCTTTTAAAGGTTAACTTCCTTGGATTTTTTTTTATGGTGACATTCATATTCCATTTTGGAAGAATTTTCAGAAAAATCATAAAGCAGAAACTTTAAATTTCATTTAAAATTAATGTCTCTATATGTTTACATTTATTGGTCAATTTTAAGATTCCTGAGAAACCCCAATTTCCCAAATACAGTTGACCCTTGAACAACACTGAAACTGTGTGGATCCACCTATACACAGATTTTTTTTCAATAAATATATAGATGGCCCTTCATATGTTTTTTACATACTCCAGCACAGTATGAATCTGGTTCGAAATATGTAGATGCAGAGGGCCAACTGCATGCACTGTTCTACACCATTTTATTTAAGGGATTTGAGCATCCACATTTTGGTATCTGAGAGGGATCCTGAAATCAATCCTCCATAGATACTAAGGGATGACTGAGTTTGGAGGGAGTCGAAAATTCTACGCAGATTTTCAACTGTTTGGGGGCTGGGGCTAATAACACCTGCTCTGTTCTAGAGCCAGCTGTATTATTAAAACATATTATTTTAACCACCAAATGAAGTAGATCTTAAAAATGACTTCACTAATTCTGGGAAACCTAATGTTATCACCTTATCAACAATGACCAAAATATATTTGTATTTACAAAAGTTAAAACGATGTATACAGTGTTTTGCTGCTCTAACTTCAAGAGTATGTAAACAAGAATGACAATAAAATCAAATGTGTGGCAGGATGAAGTAAAGTTACTGGAATCCACTAGACCTTCTTGATGTCACCATTAAGTCATTCTGCTTATAGAGATAGCAAAGTCTGTTGAAATAAGATGACAGATGGCTAGCTCAGTTCACTTCCTAAGAGGAACACACAGAGGCATGACCATGACTAAGATCTGTGCCTCAGTTATTTCACAAGTTACTGTGCATTGTGGATTCTGGGAGTATCTTGTGAGTATCACGAGAAATAAACAAAAAGGTAATGTCTGCCAATACTAAAGTGTGTATTTCTTTTTTTTTTTTTTTTATCTGGACTGTTGTCTGTTGTAACTAAGAAAATTTAACAAATGTCATTTGTGGCTAATAGAGTTCCATGAGTACTGTGTCCGAACAACTGGTGCTCTTACTGCTTTGAAAACATTTTGCGATTTCCCTTGTTTCTGCTAAACAACTTAGACCAATGGAAGCAATTCCTTTTGTGGGCATATGAGTCATTGTTTTCAAGTCTATGGATTCAATTCTATTTTATAAATATTTGTGAGAACTCACTTTCTGTAATGCTGTATGCTAGATGCTTGCAAAACAGACAAATGAGGCACGATTACCACCATGACGGAAGTAACTACCATATTAGGTGATGGAGTTGTACAACAGAGTACAGAGGAGGGCTGCAATCTGCAATACCTCATTACCCACAGAATTATGCAGGCAGAAATATCAAAGTGGAAATTTTGGTGTTCATATTACTTTTCAGTACCACAGATAGAATTTCAGTCTGTTTTCTTTTCTTTTCTTTTCTTTTCTTTTTCCAGTTTCCCAGGTGTCATTAAGAAAGCACAATTCCATTGAACTATGACTACTACCCTTGTGAGAAGTAACTGCCCATGGATTTTAACAATCAGTTTCATAATGTGGGCAGCTTGGTTACAAAACAGTAAGCTAAATGGAGAGCCTAATTACAGTGACACTAGCTGGGAACATTTAGGATTTATTGAGAAAAATTAGAGTAACAAGTCTCCGCATGGATGTACATTGGTTTCAGGGGGCCAGAGTAACAATCTGATTGATGTCATTCTCCAATCCTGGATTCAAGTGTGTTACATAAAAATACATCATATGCTATGTAGGGTATTAAGTTTCAATGCCATGTCCCATAAATTAGGCATGCTTTTATATTATACCATAAAAATCATTTATCTCGAGCAGAAGCCAATCAACACATAAAAAAGGAAAGATATTTGATGGTATGAAAAAGAGTGAAAAGATAAAAGGTCAGGTAGTAAAGAATTACTGAGAAATGATTTAATGTGTATGCTGTATCTTTTCAAGTTCTGATTTGAGCTTTTAAGGATTTTTATCTTAGCAACATATCAATAGCTCTTCATGTTTTTATGTATCAGCAAGATTGCCTACGTCTTGATATACTGTGATTTTAGACATTTCTGCTAAAAGAGTCCCCTTAAAATAGAAATTGGATACTGAGATTCTAGACATCAAAGTCACAGAACAGGAACAATATCTTATTTTTCTTTGTATTCCCCACAGATTGCTTTGTAAATAATTTATTTACAAAGATGCAGGGTTTAATAAACAACTGAATAAACTAATAACTGATAAATAAATTGTACATCTTCTTTAGCTTGTCCATACATTTAGGAAAAATTCTCATCGACAGTTTATAGCATAGTGTCAAAGGAACTATATATTATAGGGAACTATAATACATATAAAACGTACGGAACATACATAAATGTTATGTAACTGGGATTAGACATGAGTTTTCCATGAAAAGATCATCTTCTTTACTTTTCAATCTGCAGGTGCTTATTTATTAAAATATACAATGTAATATTCTATCACACTCTTTTTCTAAATAGTCTGAGACTTGGAAGGTAAATTTAAATATGTTACTTTCACTGGTCTCAGTCTTTCCTAGCAATTGCCCACACTCTTGTTTCCTAAATTCAATGTTGCCCACAGCCTGGGGTGATGCTTTTCTTATTTAATAAAAAAATATTTTTGATGAATAAAAATCTAAGTCTCTAAAATAAGCTCATATTTTCCTATACTTGCCATAAATCATAATTACTATATAATTTAATTGACGCTGAAGAACTGAAAATTACCCACTCACTCTAGCTAAAGACTAGCCCAAACTGTTCCTCACAACCCCAATTGTTATACTCAAAGTGACTCACCAGTGAAGGCTAACGCATGGCCCCAGACCTGCTGCCTCTACATCTGATCCTGTCTTCATCATAATCTCACACAAATACTCAGAACAAAATCAATTTGACTGATCTTTCTCAATCTGTAGCATACGCACTACTACAATGTACTATATCATACTGTATTTATACTGCACCCAGAAGTCATCTTGAAATAATCTCATCTTGTGATATTTAATAAAGCGTCAGCGAATGACTTTTGAATGGCACTTCTTCTTACATAATATATAACTGGTCTATGCTCCTAATATTTATTGTACATAGATTTGGAATATTAATAGTGTTTGGCAAAATTTTTATGGTGAGTTGCAGCAAAACTTGGAAACATGTTGGTCAAGTTCAAGTTGTTTCTAACTTACAGAAATGTGTCTTTGTCCTCAAAAATTAAAAAAAAAACACACAAAAAAAACCCCAGAAACCTGTCCTCAGGGTTTTTCTACCTTTGTAATAATAACAGTAATAACAATTCTATCTGTGTATTGTAGTAATCATAATAATTATATTATTTATTTGGTGTAAATTCACAGTTAGAAACTCATTATTAGGCATAGCCATTTGTACATTTTTAAAAGGCTCAAGTAAAACTTGTCATTGATACTACTTTAAATTAATAGCTCTATTTTACAGATAAAAGCTCAGGGACTATTTGTTGTGTTTAAATAATTTTGTCATACCTATAAATTTGTAACATTTTCCTCTAAATTTTCAAAAGGTAAAGAAATAAAACAATTCCCTTCATTTATAAAAACATTTTATTCTCTTAAATACTAATTCTAGTAATGAATGTTAATTGAGAGCTTTCAAATATTAATACCAAATACAATCTAAAATATAAGAAAAGCCGGACATTAAAAACTCTGTGCCCAGTATGGGGACAAACCTATTATGAACACTGTGAGGCTCTGCTGCTCTATTCGAGGTTTTCCCTATGCAGTCATCCTAAACACAATCAAACTTCATGCCAGGGTAAGCATTATCCTACTTTTGGAAATGAGAAAATTGAAGTTCAGAGAAATGTAGTGATTTTCTCAAGGTTGAGTGGCAAGTCAATGGTGGGATCAAGAATAAAACTAAAAAAAAAATTGTACTCCAACCTCAGTTGATCACTCTTTTCTCTAGTAAGATTTTGACTATGTATAGATGATGCCCATATACTTCTTCAAGCAAGACTGACTGTGATGTCTATATCAAATCCATCTGCTAGCACCCACAATAATTACAATAACCCTAAAGTAACTCCTCCATGTTGGTGTATTGAGCTTACTTGGTAAATGGGAGTATGATATATTCTAGCAATGGTTTAGTAGTATTATCAGTTTAACACTTCCTGTTAGAGAATACTCTACTCGACTCCAACAGGCTGAACCTTCTACTGATTAGGAAAAAAATAAACAAGGATGCAAGAGGAATTACAAAAATTTATTTTAAAGGAAACAGCAACAGAGAGCTAAAGGAATAAAGAACAGCCATTAGAATAAAATTCCTTGGAAAGAATCATTCAGAAATTAATTCACAGTAACTACCATGTTTCCGCGAAATAAGACCTAGCCGGACCATCAGCTCTAATACGTCTTTTGGAGCAAAAATTAACATATGATCTGGTATTATATTATTGTATTATATTATACCCAGTATTATATATTATATTATATTATATTATATTATATTATATTATATTATATTATATTAATTATATTAATTATATTATATTATACCTGGTCTTACATTAAAATAAAACCAGGTTTTATATTAATTTTTGCTCCAAAAGATGCAATACAGCTGATAGTCCGGCTAGGTGTTAGTTCGAGGAAACCCGGTAGTAGTTTTCACTCTCTTGGCTTAGGTCAAGAATCAGGACTTCGCCCAGGAAGACAGTAAGAGAAACCAGAAACTGCTTAGACGAAGCACAGTACAAAGGTGATAAAAATGGAAATGAGCTTGGTGCTTTTCAAGGTAACATAAAACCTTTATCAAAATTATCTATATTCTTGGTTGTTGAAAAATTATTAACAAATTCCAAAAACTGAAATCATTCAGAATATCTATTTAAATTTATATTTATGATTACCCCATTCTAACAGTTATTTACATATAAAATGACCAATACGTTTTTGTTATATAAAGGAATGATCAGGGATGAATCTAGAAACTGTTTTAACTTTTGTCTTTACCATACTTACATATACTAATATACACGTACATATATTTTAATGTTGATACATATATATATGTATACAAAATATATTCGTATTTACATGTGCATATCTAGATACATATACTGTGTTTCCCCCAAAATAAGACCTAGCCAGACAATCAGCTCTAATTGTCTTTTGGAGCAAAAATTAATATAAGACTGGTCTTATATTATGTTACATAAGACCCGGTCTTATATTATAGTAAAATAAGACTGGGTCTTATATTAAGTTTTGCTCCAAAAGACGCATTAGAGCTGATTGTCCAGCTAGGTCTTATTTTCAGGGAAACACGGTATATATGCACATATATGTAACTATGCACATTTGCTAGAAATATACCCCCAAATTTCCATCCCCACAAAGTTCCTAAGTGTCTAATGCCCCAAAGTTGGTTTTCTTTGACTCTTTGAGAGGTCTAATATGAAGAAAATATGTATTCATTAATGAGTAATTGTTGTCTTTAAATGTCTAACTTCCCATAGATACTTGTATTTTTATAATTAAAACAGTTCAAATCAACATAACGTCAATAGCAACAACCACACATGAGTAGCCAGATCTTGGTTTGCAATAATATTCTCTCAAAAAAACCAGGCTCTTTCGAAAACAGCTGATTCTAAGACTGGAACAAAAAATGTGCAAGATGAGCCTGGGTTATCTTGTAGTGCCAGAAAGTAAGGAATTGATACACACACACACACACACACACACACACACACACACACATGCACACGCACGATGAGGGAATATAAAAGTGATACAAGGGCCAACTGAAGGGGCGGGAACAATTTGAGCAACAAAATAGTGTTATAAGTATAAAATAAATATTCATACATCCATATTGATATACACAAATGGTTGAATAAAAAATGATTAAGAATAGACAAATTTACTGTGCAGAAGAATTAAAAACCATATATATATATATATATATATATATATATATATATATATATATATGCATGCCACCTTTTAGGAGCTGCAGATAAGCCTCCCATTCCTTGAGTGTGGGCTGTTTATAGTGACTTTCTTCACTTTCCTCCAAAGAGTACAGTATGGAAATGAGAAAAAGTTATGCCACGGAGGGGGCAGAAGAGGGGGCAGAGAAATCTGATGAATACTACCTCAAGCCATGTGATCAAGGTTAGCATCAAAAGTTACATCTCATCAATGTACTCTTGATGCAATGTGATAAGAATTGTATTTTGCCTTTGTGGTCTTTCTACCAAAAACATATAACACCACTAGAATCATGAGAAAAAAACATCAGACAAATCCCACTTGAGAGACATTCTACAAAATGGCTAAACAGTAATCCTCAAAACTGTCAAGGTCATGAAAAACAACTGACATAGCCAAGAGGAGTTTAAAGAGGCATGATTATTAGATGCAAAGTGGTATCCTAGATAAAATGCTGAAAGAGAAATAGGATGGTAGGGAAAAACAGAGGAAATCATTATAAAGCATGAACTTTAGTTAATAATAATGTATCGATATTAACTGTGACAAATACACCATAGTAATATAAAATTTTAATCATAAGGGAGATTAGGGATAGGGTATATGGGAACTTTGTTCTGTCCTCACAATAATTCATAAATCTAAAACTGTTCTACATTAAGTTTATTAACACACATATATCTATATTTTACCAGAGAAAAACATACATAGCAGTCCTTAGAGAATCTTTTGGATTGTAAATATGCCATAATTTATAATATTTTTTGAAACTATTTATCCACTTTTTATTATCCTTTGGGGTGTAGTACACTCTCCTTTAGGTGGTTTGCTAATTTATTGCAACATAGCAGAATATTTCAGTGTGTAACTCAACTCAGATCAAGTATATGACCGCTGCTATTTGCTCTAATATATATGTATCCCTATTTATTAACTTGTTCTGTATTGAGTGACCCCAGAAGTCAAACTTCTAAAAAGGTAGGAGTTCTGTAATTTGGGAAAATGCCAACTAAGTATATATGCAATTTTAACTAGAATTCAAGAAATCAGTAAAGTTAAATATAGCTGAGATTATTTTGATTATAATCTTTTTTTAAAAATAATAATTTTAGCTCATCATAGTTATGTGTTTTTTCAAGATTTTGTGAAGCAGACCTGGTCCAATGTTATGGTCATGCCATGTGTAAAATAGTGCAAGCCAATGAATTATGAGTGTTGAAATGTGTTCATACATTAGGAGCTCCGGCTGTTTTTGTGAATATAGACTCACATACCTTGTTGACAGCAAGTGCTAATTATTTAACAGGAAATATAACCAGCATCAGCAGTGAATGTAGAACCATTTGAATATACGTTTATGTCTTGATTTTTTAAAAAAAAATATATGGTGTGTATTCATGATATGTTTTTGTGCAAATGTAAAACCAGGCAGATACCACACATACATGTAGAAAAACTCATGCATACAAGCACTAATATATAGATATCATATATATCAGATATATACTTTGGTCAATGTTGCTCAAGCAGTAAGTAGTTCACCGCAATCAGAAGTGTCTGGACACTGATGGTAACCAATTTGAGCACATCTTGTAATTGCAGAAGTCAAACGTGATTTGTATTCATCTTTTGTTATGGGTATATATTGAGTATTACAATTTTAATACAGTTTTCCTTTCTTAAAATATTAACCATTTCTCAAATGTATCACTGGGAATTTAAACTATTCCAAAAGTGATTGTTAACATATTTATTGAGATATCGCATACCATAACATTTGTGGTCCTTGTTTTCTAATTGTTATCATGGAGAGTAAAAATAGTTGGCTCCAATTTTTTTATGATGCTGTTTATCAAAAGACTAGGATTTCACACTGTAAAGTAGGAGATAGGAACCTCTTTTTGCCTTCTTTTTAAAAACCTCCATTCTGTTATCTTGTCACTCTAAACTCATATTCTTCAATTGGCTCTATACTTCCAGCCTCAGGGAGCTGATTTAGGTATCACATTTAAACTGTAGGCTTCATCCTACTAACAGAGTCTATTGATTGTGAAGTTAAAGCCTAAAACCTATCAATAATCAAGTGCTTTTGCTTTATGGCTTTGTTCTTATTTGTTCTTATTTGATATTTTCTCTATTGAGACTCTCAGGAGAAGGTGTATTGTCTTAACTGGTAACAAGCCAGTATTAAGGAATCTTAGGATCATCACACCAGTATTAAATTATGTCAAGAATGTGTAATAAATTATGGGTTGTAGAAATAAATCTGAGATTAAAATACAATTGAAATAAAAATATAAACAATTTTGAGAAACATCAGCCAACTTAGTTTTTTTTCAATGATTTATCTAAAAGTGAATGGTGCCAGTGGTTCAAAATGTCATTACATCCTTGGGCAATGCAGGAATGTAATAGATTCTGAGGTCTTTAGACATACTTGGTAGAAATATAGCAAAATATATCAGATGGAAGATGGAAAGTAATATTTAAAGTAAAAAAAAATCAAAAACTCTTCATTTTTGTTTAATTTTTTTTATAACAAGTGTTTGTGTGTTCCCAATTAAAATTTTAACACATTAGTTTATATCCCTATGGTACTTGAATTATATCAAAAGTATTATTAGTTATGCTACTACCTGACACTATAAATACAATCCTTCCACAAAAGGAATATTAGCCTCTCAAAGTCCTATAATACGAAGGTCTTAACAAAAAACAACTCATTATATATGGGATAGTGCTTAAAAATAATTTAAAATAAGAATAAATTCTAAGAAGTTGTTAAATGTTCAAAATAGTATTTCAATAAATGTCTGTACATGTTGTAGTTCATACCACTTTTGATGTAGTTCCTTTTTAAAATTTCTATTATTGTCCGAAACATGTCCTCACCCTCAGCCCAGCCTGGTAAAGGTTTCTTTAGGGGAAAAAAAGAAAAATGTTAAAAGTGGCTTCTTTGTAACCAGTAAAAATACTGCAAAGCTGTGACTGCTAGTCTTACCAATGTATATGAGGTGTGATCAAAACATACTGTGAATATTTAAATTAAAAAAAATTATTAGAGTAAAAGACACATTACAATTAATCCCCCCAAAATCCTCCCCCCTCGCTTCGAATACACTCATCACATTGTTCTTGCCACTTTCTGAAGCAGTTCTGGAGGTCCGCTTTTGTGAGTGTCTTTTAGTTGCACTGTCATGGCTGCCTCGATGACCTGAATCAATTGAAAACATTTACCTTTCATGGCCATTTTGACTTTGGGAAGGAGCCATAAGTCAAACAGTGCCAAATCCAGCCAGAAGCGATGTGTGACATGGAGCCTTTCCGTTGTGATCACAAAATACGGTGAGTGCTGCTGCGCAGTTCCATCCAACAGAAAGGCAGGGATCTTCAATACAGGAAGCAGCGCTTCAAACCTTAGTGACAGTGTATGACAAGTTTCCACTTGTTCGGTTCAGTCAGTTGGGTGTGAGCCACAGTTCAGAGGAGGCATGTTTTAACGTGTGCTGTAAATCACTCTCCATCATGACCACACTGTGTCACACATCGCCTCTGGTATATGGCAATTTCTGTCATATAGAAACATTACGGTGTGTCCTCATTTACCTTATTCCTTGGATCTGGCACTGTGTGACTTCTGGCTCTTCCCCAAAGCCAAAATGACAATGAAAGGTAAATGTCTTGAATCAATTCAGGACATCGAGGCAGCCACAACAGTGCAACTAAAGACACTCACGAAAGAGAACCAGCAGAATTAATTTAGACAATGGCAAAAATGATGAGATGAGTGTGTTCAAAGCAAAGGGGAATATTTTGAAGGGGATTAATGGCAACGTGTCTTTTATTGTAATATATATTTTTAATTTAAACATGCACTATATGTTTTGATCACACTTCATATACTAGTTGGCTATTAGCTTGCTATGCATTACTAGAAATGTACTTTCATTACTAAATTAAGATGATAATTACTCATCAATACCCCACCCTGAATTTTGACATTTTTATTACTGTATCTATAATCCATAAAGACAATTTTGAAATATATAAATTAATTGTAAATAAATGTCTGACTCGCAAAACATAAGACTTTAGACATCTTTAAGGCACAGATAAGGAAATAATTTACAAGTGATTATAAAATAAAGTAGTCTACATGACAGATATTTCTCTTAAACACACATCACTAGTAAAGAAAATACAATATACCCTATATTTATTAACTATATATTATAGCTACTGTTCTTGGCTTGTTTATTGCTTTTATCACTTGATAAATATACCCATTACTAACATACAAGTTTACTTATAATTTTAATAGAGAAAATGTTACACTGGTCAATCTAATTTTTAATAAACTGGACATCATGAAGTGTGTGTGATATGAACACATTGATTATAATTAAAAATGGTGGCATGTTGCTCACCATCATCTAAATACCATTTATCTGTATTCATAGAAATATTTTTGTAATTTTTGTATTCTACTTTTCCCTAGGGTAAATAGGGACTATTATTGTATCATGACATGATGAAGCTAAAAAGGAATCAGATAATTTATTTCATTTTTAAGGGAGAATTATTGAGGTATACTTTACATAAAGTAAAATTTATCATTTTAAAATGCACTTTTCTATGAACATGTAGACACTTTTCTGGTTACTGTTTTCTGGTGTATCATAAAATCCTCAAAAAAAACAGGATGTATCTTGATTTCCTACCCCCAGTCCCTCTAGCATATGCTCTAAGTGTTTTTTTCTACCTAATTTATTATACAGCAGGAAGAGTCACCCTATCCAAAGACCGCCCTGTCTTCCCCTCACCTTCCATTCCCTGGTTCTGGATCCCATTCCCTCCAACATCTCAACAGAGTTATGCCACCATTTACTCCATCTTTCTTTCCTTTTGTATTGTCACCTTTTTCTTCTCTACAATTTCTATGAGCATGTATACATGTTCCATTCACTTTGATCTAAAGACAAGCAATCACAAAACCTAAATCAGAGAACCACATATACATCTACAGCTCAAATCTAACTTCCTGAAAGCCCTGTCTGCATTTAGGGTCCTGAGTGCTGACTGCCTCACCTCTCGTTTACTACCCAACCATCCCCTCCATTTCCCCATCACACTACTGAAGGTATCTTCATCCTTTGACTTATAAGCACTACAGTCTCTTATCCCATAAACACTTTGTCTGAGCTTCCAAAGTCCATCTTGTAGATTTCTGCTCCATGGCCTGATCTTGAAAATTGAGCATTTCATCTCACCAAAAATGTCTCAGTGAAGATAGGATATTGAGAAATTAAATACAGCATATGATGCAGTATAGATGAGAAATATTTGTTGAAAGAGTGTGGGAGGGATGAGGGTGGAAAAGAAGGAAGGAAGGAAGGAAGAAAGGAAGGAAGGGAGGAAGGGAGGAAGGAAGGAGGGAAGGAGGGAAGGAGGGAAGGAGGGAAGGAGGGAAGGAAGGAAGGAAGGAGGAAAGAAGAAAAGAAGGAAGGATGGTTGAGGGAGAGGAAAGATCAATCAAATTAATTCTCCTAATTGTCCCATCAAGATATAAAGATTATTTCGTTTTCTTATTAGAAAAAAATGTTTATTTTTCAATTAATTACTGTGACTATATGTGTATAATGTCATGCATTGAACCAAATACTAGTTGGGACCCAAGAATTTAATTCCTAACTACTGACAAATGCAAAGTTTCAATCACTACGATAGTAACTTGTTTACTAAAGTATCATGTGTATAGAGACATACAGAAAAAGTTTACAAACTGAATTGCACAAGGAAGGACACCCATCTAATCATCAGCAGATGAAGAAATAGATCATAACCAGTATACCAGTTTCCTCTCTCATAAACCCTCCCATAATCTAAACCTCATTCTCTTTAAAATGATTACCCTTCCAATTTCTAACAAAATAAAATAATTTTAAATGTATATGTAGTTGTATCTTATGTGGTTTTTTGTGTCTAGCCTCTTGTGTTTTGTGTTCAGCATTTTTTTTTTTTTTTTTTTTTTTTTTTTTTTTTTTTTTTTTTTTTTTTTGGCTATGTTGGCTACAAATACTTTTTGCATTTTGATCATTTGGCTTACAAACTGGGAAATCACCTAAGTGAAAAACTGGTTGTAGAATATCACACTCACATTGATGCATTTCCTTCCTTTAGGATTTAGTCCATCAAATCAAATCTAGCTTTTTATTTCTCTAATGCCCACAATTATATCCTTTTAATTGAACCAACTGTCCTAGTTTGTTTTTGTTTTTTTTAGTTTTTATTTTGTTGGGGTTTTTTTTTTTTGTTTTTGTGTTTTTTTTTTTGTTTGTTTGTTTGTTTTTTTGCTTTTTTAGTGAATGAGTTCATCTGTTCCAAGCTAATCCAGTGTAAAAAGCAGAAAATATCTAAATCCATGTTACCTCCATAATTTTACTACGTACCTAACTCCCTGTAATGTTTCCTGTGCAAGTCCTTAAAGTTAACTGCTTTATGAAATGACATCATTCAGAATGAAGAAAGGAAAGGCTTGTGTCGCTACCAGCAAGAATTCAAACTTGCAGTAGGGTTAAATTTAGAAAACACAATAGATTAGAGAGAATTTTCCCAGAGAATTGTGAGTTTTATCATTGTCATACTTATTTCTAAGAAGCACTAAAATATTTCAACCAAAGAGAAGGATAGCTCTATTTATAATAATACTAAAATTAAATAAAAGAGGATACTGGATTGAAACCTGGCTTTGTTCTAGTCATTAGAAAAAGGAGTTAAAGACAGAAATACAGAATGACTGAGACACATCCCACAAATGTAATCTTCTGGGAGCTGGGATTAAACTGATTTCAGAGTTTGTAACCACTATAACATACTAAAGCAGGGTTTGCTTTGAGATACAATTAAACCAGTAAACTGACAGATCTAACAAATGAAGTAGTGGAACTGGCAGAGGCAAAGTAATGATCCAGCGAGGCCATGGCACCAACACATACCTACTGTAATAACCATCCTCAGGAAGAACTCTGGAAGCATGAAGATTATCTACCTTGTCATCATGTGGAAACGTTTTCCCTATTCATTTGCTAAATTTAATATCTTTATTTACTAATTCTTCAGTGCGAACTTTTAGTTTACTTAACTGAGTTAAAACATAGGAAGGTCTAGAAGGAAATAAAATAATTTTTCCTGGTTTATGTTGTACTAAACTCCCTTCGCTAGCACTTACAACCTTGCAGGTCAAGTTCAAACCAATTTATTTTTAAAAATGGCTCCTATCGTTGCATTGGCTCTAATGGAACCCCTCCTATAAAATCTATGTCTGAATTTTTTTTTTTTTCCATTTGAATGTCAATTCCAATCTTATCAATATTCAAATAAATACCAAGGCATGGCTGGTTAATTTTAAGCAAACATTTACCAACCAAGGGGGGTTAAAAATTGTTAGCATTTATATGCCTGTATGGAAAAAGAATGAAAAATTAGAGTTAGGAATTATAGTTCCTTCCACTCCCAAAGATTTTAGATCATAAATATTATTCTACAGTCCCCCTCATTTCTATACATTTCCATACAGCTCGTCTTGCTGAGGATTCATCAAGACCATTGTACATATTATCACATATATATATGTTAATAAACATGAACTTAATAAATTTATGTATAAAATAACATGCCCATTAAAATATATAATAGGGTTCCATTTCTTTGTAAACTTCATATGCATAATATATTGCAGATGTTCTGCAAAATGTTTTTCTTTTCAGTGTTCTAATATCAATATGCATATATATTGTTTTACATGACTGTATTGTTTATTTACTCTCTACAAAGAGATATTTAAGTATTGGCCATTATTTTAAATATATGACTGAATTATTATTTCATCATCCATGGTTCTTTGGACTCATAAGAACATTTCACGAGATTCTTATAATTGTAGTTGCTCCTCACTAAATTGCAAATTCACTAAATTGCAATTCACTAAATTGCAAATTTAATGAATTTTCAACTAAATTGTTAACAAAGGGTTTCACACAATGTAGGTAATCTATGAGTGCCTCTTGTTTCTTTATCTCTTTGTCAATACTTTATTGGAGAGACTATTAGGATATTACCATAAACAGAGTAATAGGTGTTACATGGCTACTTTTTAACTTGCATTTAATAACTTTCATGTTTTCATGTTTAGTTACCCATCAGGTTTTCCTACTTTACAATTTCCACTCACAAGATATTCTTCCTTCGCTCTTCTACTCAATTTTGAACTATTGTCAATGAGCTTTTGTTAAATTCTTCATATAGGCTGAATACTTACCTGTTCTATATCTGAGGTTGTTCCATTTCTGTTTATTTGTTGCTACTCTCCTAAGAGAAGGCTTACATTTTGGTCAGTTTAAAAAATGCTGTAATCTCTTAAGAATATATCATCCTATATTTTGTCCAAATGATTTTGCTCTTCATATTCAAGTATTTAAAGAAAATATATTTAACATGAGACGGATATTTAATTATCTTTGTTTGCCATATGGATAACCAATTAGCCTATCATGATTTATTGAAAGTTCTGCTTTTCCTACTGATTTGCAATGCCCAATATGTTGTATGTCACATATTCCATCTGCAGAGTACATCTGTTTTTGAGCTACATATTCCTTTCCATGGGAATCATATGACAGTTTTACTATCCTCACTTTAAAAAATTATATTATTTTATATTGCTTCAATTATTCTTGGTAATTTATTTTAATAATAATTTTATTATCACCTTGTCAACTTATAAATAACACCCTATTAGAGTATTCAAAATACTGGCATTGCATAGTAACTTAAAGAGGAAACTCCCTTGTTTGTTTCCATCTTTAAGGAAATGATACAAACTTACATGTGCTTTCTGCCTTAAGTTTCCAGGTAAGAAAGTTTGTAGATACAAGAATTCTTATTATTTGACATGTGTCAAATATATATAAAATCTTCAACTCAATATTTAAAAATAGTACCTAATATTTTTTGAAAAGAAAGAAAAATTTGAAGAGCAAGTCACAAAAGGAGATGCACAAATGAACAAAAAAACACATGAATGGTTACTAGACATTATTATTCTTAGAAATGCAGTCTAAAATCACAATGCTGTATTACTAGATATTTATAAATGCAAAACAAACAATACCCAGTATTTACAAGAATGTGAATAACTAGATTCTCTTGATAGGAACCCTTGACAGGAATGTAGAAAGGAATAAAAATTCTGAAGAATTTTTGGCAATTTTTAAAATAAAGTGAAATTTACAGCTATCCTGTGACCCAACCATTCCACTCATAATGTCCGCACAAAAACTAGTACACACATTTCTAGAACTCCTTAAGCTGAGACAATTAAAATTGTTGAGCTACCCATCAAAAGATGAATGAACAAAATGTATATCTGTATAATTAAATAATATGAAATAATGAAAAAATGAATCCTTATATGCTGATAACACTAATAAATTCTTAGTGAAACAAGCCATAAATGAATACATACTATATAATTCCATTTATATTAAATTCTAGAAAATACAACTTAATCTCTAGTCAAAAAAAGTAGATCTTTTGTTTTAGTTTCTTTTGTCTGTAGTGGTTGAATTTAGTCCTAGGTTTTCCATATTTTATAGTAGGAAAGGACAAGTTGCTTTGGTCCATTTCAAAATTCAAAATTCCTTGCATTTAGATAATTATCTTAAAAGTAGATCTGTGTTTGTTCCAGGAATGGAGAGCAGAAGCAGGATGGTCTACAAAGTGAAAGTAATATTCTACACCTGATTGTATCAGAGATTTCAGGGGATATTTGTCAAAACTGAAAGAAAAACTGTATATAAATTATACTTCGAAGTTGAATTTAAAAAGTTGAAGTTGAATTTAAAGAAGTTAAATATTCTGTCACAAAATTAAATTTATAGATATATAAATATATATATGTATATATATATATATATATATATATATATATCATTACAGATAAGTTTTAGAAGTCTATTCTCATAACTTAAACTATAATAATTAGAACATATGGAAAAATTTTCAACAAAATTATTGTTGAGGGAAACGCAAACATAAACATAAAAATATGAGATATCACTATTCACCTGTTAGAATGTCAAAAACAAACACTTTTATACAGAGAAAAAAGTATTAATTTAAATATATCAAAAAATAAAACTACTGAAATAGCTAAAGCAATGTAACACTCAATTCCACAAAACCAGAATTAGCAATAAAACAGATTTCATTAAAAAGATGAGTTTTTTCTTTGTTGTCTTTCTCTACAGAATGATTTTATTGGTATCTCACTTTTTTCAGGATTTTTAGTGATACTTTATATATGTAATTTATTCTATGAGAATGATTTTTAATCTAAAATTGGGCCATTTTATTCTCCTGTCATCACAAAACGATTACTATTTTAATACAAAAATTGGGATTCAATATGAAAGGGAGGGCTTGAAAAAGAATAAATTGTGGTGCCCCAAAAATACAAACTGCATCTTTTTAATAAAGAGACAGTAATGCTCTTAAATTCTAAATTAACCCAAAAGTCAAATGGTAAGAGTGCCTTTTCATTAAGATTGAAATCACTATGATCAGTCTAATAACTAATACAAAGATATTTTTTTTTTAAATATTCTGTTTCATTTTTTTTAACTCATTAAAAATTCTAATCCTAAAATTTTGGCTGAAATAAATTTAGGAAATAGTGTGAATCTTTAATTAAAAGCAAATTTATTTAATTTCAATATAGGATAGCTAGTAGTTCTGGCATACGTAGAATTTGGGGATATTAAAAATGGAGGAGAATTTTGGAGATTATTAAAACATCTTTTTAAGAACATTTGGAAAATATAATCAAATTATAACACATATGCCATAAAAGTGCTTTTAGTAAACACATTTTTTTCCTGTTGCATTGTTTTGACATTGCTTAAAATGGTGGAAAAGTAGGCTCTAAAGTTTTTCAAATAGAGAGGGTTAGTCATTAAGGCATTTTAATTGCAACCACATAAAAAAGTAGACCAAATGACCTTAGTATGCCTTCTGGCTTTATGCTTCTTTATAGCTTTAGAATAAATATGTTTTGATTATTATTCCCTTACAAATAGCAAGTGGGAGTATGAGTATTGACATTCCATGCATAGTAATCAAGGTAATATCTATTTTATGAGGGTACACTTCTTAATTAAGGTTGATCCAAGCGGGTCACCTTAGGAAAATAATGACAAGTCCAAGCCCAGGGCTCAAGGTTGTATTACTTTATAAAATGTTTCTTATGTGTTTATACTCTTTATAGTCCTATATTAGTATGCCTATTTTTACATGTTAACAAAAATTTTTATTTTATTCTCATTTTTAAGTGAGGTTTTGTTGTTATTGTTCAAGCCTTATAAAAATACCTGATTATTTAGTAAATATTCAGAATATCATTGGGTCCTATCAAGGAAAGAATATGTACAATTTTCCATTATCTCCTATTCCCACACTTCCTCTTCAAAGATAATCTCACACTATAGACATATTACCTTATAGGTGGACATTTTTCAATATGAGTTGTATGTCTGGTGATAAGTTCAATGTCTTTGCTTGGACTATGGCTTGGTTACCTTGGGGCCACTTATCTCTAACATGTACTTGTTGGAAAATAAGGAGTAAACTTGAATATCACATTCATCCAACGAGTAAGTCATTCAGCTCAATGTTGAGACGGGGGCTCAGAACTCTCCTATTGTCTACAGCTTCCTAATAAATAAGCCACTGTTTTGCAAGGTTAGATTTATGGGTTTATTTGATCTGCCCATGTAGTTAAAGAAAGAAGGCAGCCTTCTTGTTTCAATGCCCTTCATCAGACCCTATACCTTTAATTGGCTTAGGGTGTATCTGGAACTGAACCCTATTAATACACCTATTTTGTTAATGAGCAAACAACTGTTTAGGAATATTAAATCATTACCAAATAGCATACACTTACTAAATAGATATGGCTTTAACCCAACCAAGGATTTTTCTTTTTTTTTCAAACATGTAAAAGTTTTTATCTAGTCTATGAGTAAATCAGTCAACAGATTCTAACCAAGAGGTATTACTGTAAAAAAAAACGAAAGATAAGCGAGATATAAGATTAATGAATCCTCTGCAAAGGAGTCAAATGTATGGATGGAATCTTAGAATTAGTCTATATAAACTCATCACTCTGTAAAAACCAATTTAGACACCTTATGTGACTTAAATCCTAAAGGGAAAAGAAGAAAACTAGAATATTTATTTCTTTTTCTCCTCATCTCCTCTTGTACCTATAATCAGAAATGATCAACTTGCCAACACTAGAAATAGAGGGCAGATGGGAGCAGGTTATGAAACATGGGATTGCAATGGAGAGAGTGATAGTAATTGTCAGCCCACCCATTGATGACTAGCATTTTATTTTTGCCTGGAGAGAATGACATGTAGTTGCCATCATATATTATAAACCATTTATATGCATTAAATACTTTCACAGATAACATTAACTTATTTGAGCCTCTCCACACACTGAATTATGTGTCAGTGTTTCCATTTTCCAGTTGTGCAACCAGAAGTTCAGAGAAATTTAGCTACTTACCCCAGGAAGCATAGCTGAGGAAATGTAGAGCTTGATTCAATCCCGGCATCACTCTTTCTAACTCCTGAAGGCATTCAAACATATTGCATATTCTCTGTTCAACCCCTCATGTATAAAATGTGTACCTGAAAAGTCATTGTTTCATAGAAGAATACAAAGTGGATTGGAGGAGTATTGTTAAGAAGAGGGCGGGGTGGCCAGATGGCTCAGTTGGTTAGAGCGTGAACTCTCAACAAGGTTGCCGGTTCAATTCTCCCTATGGGATGGTGGGTTGCACCCCCTGCAACTAAAGATTGAAAACAGCGACTGGACTTGGAGCTGAGTTGTGCCCTCCACAACTAGATTGAAGGACAACGACTTGGAGGGCCCTGGAGAAACACACTGTTCCCCAGTATTCCCCATTGGGGTGAGGGGAAGACAGCAAAAACTTTTACATAGTTTTATTTTATAAATACCCATGAAGGATAGAGAAAGCTATATATCACATATACTAACTTTCCAAGACAAAAGGTACGATATATGCTTTCAAGTATAAGGAACAAACACAACAATGACCCTATTTCAAGGAGAACCTTCCTTTGTGCCAAATATTCTTCACACTTATCAGGAACAGTTCCTGATTGATGAAATAAAAATAATGTTATGTTAGCTTACATATAAAACATATGACATGAGGGGTGATGCTGTGACCGACTCAGGCCTTGCATTTCTTTTTCCCATCCCCAAACATATTCATATGTTAGGCCATTTATTTTTGCATATCTACTGTTTCAAATTTCACAGTTCATTTTCAAGTTAGAAAAAAATACTGATGTATTCCCCTTCTATTTATTCCTGAACATATTTGTGTTGTTATCTTTTTGTGCAATAATGAATCATTTTTTGACACATTCCAATATTTCTTTCTTTTTTTCAGCTCCAAATAATGAAATCATCACTGACCCCACTGGCATTCATTTCTACTCTGATGTGTGCGAAGAACTCTTAGATTGAAGGTTTACACTGTCAACAACTAGAGGGGTTTGCTGTGATCTTGTCACAGTCTATTTGTTTTACACTGTTTCCCTTTTCCCTCCACACATTCCTTCAACGTAATTTCATGTGAAAATATGAAGTTAGTGGGCTGCTTTACTTATTTTTCTGGATCGTCAATGAAAATATTAACTCTGACAGGAATATAGTACTCTACACCATCCTACTAGATAGCTTCGTCATGAGTTTATTATTTACCATCATCCATTTTCAAAATCGCCCATTTTATAAAATGTGTGCACATTTTACTCTAATACCCTCCAATTAAATTTGCTAATAAAATGTAAACTATTCTATAATTTGACACAAATATAAGAAGGGAAGAAAGGAGCTATCCCTTTTCACGATCAGATTCAACTTCTAGAACTGAGAATTTTCTTTTCCATGTGATACAGATTTTACCAGTCAAGTTTAGCAGGGCACAAAATACTTGCATTTTATGTCAAATGTATTTAGCATATGCCTATTATTAGTATTCCACTTCGTAGTAAGGTATTATTTACTTGAAAGAAAACTCAGAAGCTTTGCTGTATTACAGATGAACACAAATTTGGCAACTAAAAGAACCCTGTATTGATTATCTCAGAGTTCTTGTGAGTCAGGTGTCTGGACATGGCTTCACTGGCTATTCTGCTCAGGATTTCAAAAGGCTGTTAGCCATACAACATTATCATCCCAGGCTTCACGAGGGAAGAACCTGCTTCCAACACTGTTCAGGTTATTGGCAGCAGTCATTTGCTTGTGACTGTATAACTGAAGGCACTGGCTTTCTGCTGACCCTCGGCTGGAGGCCAATTTCACATCTTAGAAGCTGCTAGGAATTCCTAAAGACGGACCACAGTTCTTTGGCAAGGGGTCTTCCTTGGCATAACTACTTACTTCATCAAGACAGCAAAAGCAATTATCTCACCTCAAGGAGGCCACAGTCTCTCTTTTAAAGGCTTTCATCTGAGTAAGACAGTCCATCCCCAAATAATCTCCATTTTGGACTGTTTGGGAATTTAATTATACTGGCAAACTCTTTTCACCTTTGTCATATTCTATTACCTACCACGTTTCCCCGAAAATGAGAAGTAGCCAGACGATCAGCTCTAATGCATCTTTTGTAGCAAAAATTAATAAAAGACCTGGTCTTATATATATTACATCATATAAGACCTGGTCTTATTTTACTGTAATATAAGATTGGGTATAATATAAGACCAGGTCTTATATTAATTTTTGCTACAAAAGACGCATTAGAGCTGATGGCTAGGTCTTATTTTCGGGAAAACACAATAGAAGCAAGTCACAAATCCTACCCACACCTAAGAGAAGTGATTATAATAGGTGAGAAAACTAGGGAATGGAAATCATGACAGACTACCCTAGGATATGTCCACCACAGTTTGCCATCGTGGGTCCAAAACAAGTAAAAGCAACCCATTGAAACACTCGCACATATATCACACACAGAATGCAGACATAAATTTTTGACTTTACCCCAATAATTCAAAAACCCTTTCTATGTTGATATGCATTCTCTACCTTCTCCCAAAGATGGTACCCCATTAACTTTGTTCATAATCTCCTCTTTGTCCTGAGAATTTTTGAAAAACCGTTTTTCTCTTCCTTTCCTACCTCTCTCCCACAAGTGAAGTCAGCAATTCAAATGCACTCTAAATCGGCCCTGTCCAATAGAAATATAATGTAAGCCACATATGTAACCACATAAAACTAATTTGCATAATATACTTAACTCAACATATTAAAAATAGCATCACCTTGATATGAACTCAATATAAAATATGCATACGAAAAAATTTGCATTCTTTTCTTCCTACCAAATCTTGAAAAGATATCTGAACTCCCTTGTTCATTGCAGCATTATTTACAGTAGCCAAGATATGGGAACAATCTAAGTCCATGGATGGATGAATGTATAAAGAAAATGGAGTATATCCATACAATGGACTATCTTGCAGCTTTAGCAAAGAAGGAAATCCTGCCATTTGCATTAGCGTGGGTGATCCTGGAGGGCATTATGCTAAGTGAAATAGGGCACACAGGAGGACAAATTCTACTTTATACCACTTATGTAAGGAATGTAAAATAGTGAATTAACAGAAGCAGAGAGTAGAATGGTGGTTGCAAGAGGGTAGGGTGTTTATTGCTATAAACATCCCTTTTAGTACTGCTTTTTCCATATCCTATAAGTTTTGATATGTTGTGTTTTCATTTTTTTTCTCAAGATTTCTCTTTTCATTTCTTCTTGAATTCAATTGTTGTTCAAGTATGTATTGTTTAATTTCCATGTATTTTTTATTTTTCCCTTTATCATCCCTTGTGTTTGATTACTAGTTTTATTCCATTGTGGCTGAAAAAGATGAGAAATGCTTTTAATCTTATTAATTTGCTAAGATTTGTTTTGTGACCTATCATGTAATTTGTCCTGGAGAATGAATGCTCTGTGTACTCTTGAAAAGAATGTATATGCTGCTGATGTTGAATGGAATATTCTGTGTATGTCTATTAGGTCTATTAGTATATAGTATTGTTCAAGAATGCTGTTTCCTAACTGATTTTCTCTCTGGATGTTCTCTTATTGAAATTGGAATACTGAAGTCCCCTACTATGTGTATTACTGTCTGATTCTCAACTCAAACCTTTCAATGTTTGCTTTGTATATTTAGGTACTCTGATGTTGGAGATTACCTATTTGCAAAATGGTTATTTATGTTTCTATTCAAGTGATTTGAGAAACAACAGTCTTTCTCAAATATTACTTAAATCTAATCAATCTCTTTTACATTATTTAATTCTGGGCAACACTAGGTAGCCTAGATATCTCTACTCTCGGAATTTATATAATAGCCCTTAGTCCAGACAACATTCATTATGTTTATTAGTAGACTCCATTGAATGCAGCCTGCTTATGAAAGGGGAGCTATAATTTCTTAAACTTTTCACAAAATCACTGATAGTAATTTATGCTTACTGTGAATTAGTGAAATTTAACACAATGTAGCCAATGGATTTAATAAATATTCCAATTTTACATACTTGAACATCAATACCAGGAAATCAATAGGATTATAAACTCTTTCACCATTTTGTTATTAAGTGGTTCTAGTTACTGGTAGTTATAATGACCTCTGTGACAGGAATTTCATGGGAAATGTTTTATTAATGATTGAAGAGCATTTTGAAAATGTGAAGTGCCACATAAATACTCAATTATTCCTGACATAAGGAACTAGACTATACCAGCTGTCCTACCAATAAATGTCAGATCATGGGATTATTTCTGGAAAAGAGCTGCGGTCTACTCTCTGTACCTTCTGCCTTTTGAAGTTGCCAAGGTTTCATGTTTTATCATTAAACTGAATAAACACTACTAGCGTTGCTACCTTAGAAAACTTAATAAGATCACAAAAATATTAGATTAATAATCAGGGAACGAAGACCACTAGGGTTAGAAGAAGGAATGATGTGAAATTTCAAAAATAAAACAAAAATATATGTAAAATATCAATATGAAGAGATTCTGTTCAAAGAATTAGCTAATTATGACAAGCATAAGGGGAAGATGGGAGCTATGGTTCAACATGACATACTGATAGGTAGATAGCTCCACAAATAAAAAGGATTCTTTGTAACAGGTATAATGACTGAAACTGTTGTAAATATGAGAATGTGTTAAAGGCGTACTAGTCATATTTCCATTTGCAGAGAACAGGGCAAATAGACCTCCATAAGTAACAAAAACAACCAACCATAAAATCAACACAAAGGTACTGTGTTATAATTTTTAAAAGCTTTTAAGAAATTAATTGAATGTAAAAAATAGGAGTATTTGATGTTGATACGAAAACCATTCTCTTCAAGTATCCTAAAGCTACATTAAATAGACTCAAAAGGAAAGAAATTAAACAATAGGATTAAATTAAACAATAAAGTTACTATAAATCAAGGTTATGGTTTTCTAACATTTTAAAGCAACTTAGAAAAGTGACAAAAGTGTTATAGTTTCAGTACAGGATATAAATGTATAAAGTTAAGAATGTTGCTAATTTGAGTAACATGAAGTTGAGGCAAAAATGAAAGAGGAAACACAAAAATATCATATATCATATCATATTAAAATTACAAATGTTACAAGAGATCTTTAATTGTATTATGGCAGACTGAACTCTCATTAACCTCCACAAACTCACAAAACCCTCCAAAAACAACTGAGTAAGTTTTAAGGACTAAATTAAAAATGAAATAGGGATGAAAATTCAACGTTTTGGAAACTACATAAATAATGTCTGCATTAGTAGACCTGAGACCTGAGAAAGCAGAATATTAAGCCAGACGTGTGGAAAGCTGAGGAACAATCTGGTTTTTGGGTTTGCACTCCCAAACATTTCTGTAATTGGCTGTAACAAATAAATCTGGAAGTGGGAGTGAACTTGATCTGAAAACAGGAAGATTGAGGGTAACCAAATAGAAGTTGTACCTCAGTCCACCTGCCCCGTTTCATGCAACCCACACATGATTCCACTTCTAACTAGCAGAAGACTCAACATAATTATCTCACAAGGGTCATAAAAGGCCCTGGAATGATGGATACCAGGTATAGTTTAAAGAAACGTTTACATTCCAAATATTATGAATTTTGGAATCCACCTTCAACTTTCCCTGCTAGAATTCTAGAATTTTTGAGACCAGATAGCCAGGCATATAGACTTCCAACCTGGAAAATCTTACCAGCTCAAAAGAAGTTTCTAAAAATCCTGACAGTAAGGATTCCCTAGTGAAGGGATCAGCCAGCTGATACCTCAAAGATCACAGAAAAGAAGCCCCATCCACATTTGTAGTATTTTCAAACAGTATTTTTATTTTCCTGCTTTTCAAGATAAGAAAAACACCAGGGATCTCTAAAGCAGTACTTTAAAAAAGAAACACAAAAAGCCTTCATTGTAGTAAATTGAGACTGTAACCAAAAAAAGAGAGCGAGAGAGAGAGAGAGAAGAGAGAAGACAGTGGAGAAATAAAAGACACGGTGCAGAAGGATAGCTTTAAACAGTTTCTAAGCATTAAAAGTAGATGCCATAAAAAAGCAACACTCAGAAGGCAAAAAAGAACTTAATAGACATTAAATAAATCACGGGATTAAAAATCTCCAATAAAGTAGAACAAAAACACATGAAATGGAAGTTACTAGACAGAGCAAAATCAGACAATTCATCGACAAAGTATACACAGAATTAAAAGAAGTTCTAGAAACAGAGGTCAGAGTACATGGAGGGGAAGGGTCCTGAGAGCCCAAAAAGGAAGACTGACAAGGCAAAGAATGTGCCAACAAATGAATCAGCACAGATCCATAAAGCATATCAACAGAACATTTCAGAAAACTGGCAGCATACTAATGTAGACACTTTATCGGTCTCTCCCCATGTATACTTTCTTCTTCTACTTGCAGCAGAGATGACTTTCCCTGATCATCTCTTACTCTCTGGAAATAGCATCTTTTTTCTGGGTCTTCCTTGCTCTTTTGTTTTTTTTTAACGTTGAAATATCCCAGGAATTGATATTCAGATACTCAGATTTTTTTCTCTGTTCTTTTTCTTTTCATTTTCTTGGTGTTCCCTCCCAGTCTTGTGGATTTAATCTAACTGTTAACTTCCCAAATGGCATTTGCAGTACTGGCCTTTGTCTCAGCTTGTTTATGCAAGTTTTGTCTATTCAGCATCTCAAATTAACATGTGTAAAATGAACTCCTTCTTTTCTTTCTCACTTCAATCACTCCTCCTGAAACTATCCCTACCTCATTTGATGGCAACTCTACGTGTTCAGCACAAAAACCATGACATTGTGGTTGAATCCTCATTTTCATGTTTCACCTCTAAGCCCTTAGAAATCCAGTTTGCTTGCATTCAAAATACACACAGATCTCTGTACTTTTCACCATCTCAACTGCTACCTATGAGTTTTATTCTACCAACATCTTTGCTGGGATCTCACCACCGTTCCTTCTACTCCTTCATCTGCTTCCCAACATTCTATTTTCAACAGAGAAGCCAGACTGATTTTCTTTCTTTCTTTTTATTTTTTATTTTTTTTAAGTCTGATCATTTCTTCACTCACAATCCATTCCACTCATAGGAAAAAACCAAAGTTCTTACGGTGGTTCACAAGGCCTTTCATGATCTACCCATCTATTTCCTCCCTCCCCACGTATGTTTCTGGCCTAATCCCCAGATCTAAGCCATGTTCCTGCCAAAGGAACTTTATGCTCATCATTTTCTCTGCCTCGAATGCTTTCACCAACATAGCTGCATATCCAATCCTTCCATTTCATACACATCTTTGTTCAAATGTCACTTTCATATATAGGTCTTCCAATGCCTGGCAATGTGTTTAAATTGTATCCTATGTTTCCTACAAGGAATTCCAGATATCCCTTTTTTCGGCTCCACTTTTTTTTTTCTTTTTTTTTTTTACTTTGCCATGGTATTTATTAACTTCTAATATTATTTTTAATTTACTTGTGTTTATAGTTTATATTCTTCTCTTTAATGGTAACTCGATAGGGTGAAGTATTTTATGTATTGGCACTTACCAATGGATCTCAAATGCTAGCATATAACAGGCACTCACTAAATATTGCTAGGTGAAAGAAGGAAGGGCTACTGGATATATTCATGTTGTCAGAACAATATAACTACTAAATAGTGATCTAATAAAATGTATAATGTATCATCTTTCAGAGGATCAGAGGATGAAAAACCAGGTCTGTGACAGAGTAATAGGAAAGACTACACATGTAGATGTCATAGATGGATATTACTAGATAATGACTAAAACATTTAAAAAAAATGAGTACAAATTGTTAAACAAAAACATTTGAGACTGAAAGTTGACTTGAAAGAAAGGGTTTCTTTAGCCATATGCTAGCCAGAGAAAGGACCAGGTCTCGGGACACGCAGTTTAAACCACCAGCAGCAAGGCTAGATGGAGAAACATGTCTGCCATCCTGGGATGGACAGGACTCTATAATACAACGAGTTTGGGGAAGAAAGATGTAAGTCATTTAGAAAGAATTTACATTGGCTGTAGATAAGGTGGGGGAAGGGTAAAACAGGGAAAGTTCTGGGATAGGTGAATAGTCTATAAGGAAGGAGTACTCGTTGTTTTAGGATTGGTTGTGGGCAGCAGTCCAGAAAGTACATGCGTAAGCAGGATGGTGGTGGTGTCTGGTGGTTGGCAATTCTTTTTAGATAATTGCTGAAATAGCTGCCTGGAAGTTGATTCAAAATTTCAACCTACATTCAGAAATGTGGGCAGTCTTTTGCTGGTTGCGGCCTGTGGCTGCTAACTGATTAAATTCTGTTGTCTCTTCCTCCCACCCTCCGGCCTGCTGTATTTAATTTAGGACATCTCCGAATTTCTTTTCTTGTCACAACATAAGCATGCAATTTAGAGATAGGAAAAAATGCCAAAAGAATCAGCTAAAAGTGCTGAAAGTTGTAGCCTGTAGGCAACAGGAATTAAACTGATTCTGGAGCAGGCTGATATTTTCCACCAAAAGCCTTATAGAACTAAATAATTAATTATCTGCAAAGGTAACTAAGATATAAATGAACATTAATTTTAAGAAATATTTTCATTAAATACAAGAATGAAAATTAATATTATAACGTTCAAACACATATGGGGTCAGCAATAGAGAGATGCCAATACAAGTTAGTTAAATTTCCATCTTCCATAGCAAGGATCAATACTCTCTTAAAAAAAATTTTTTTTAAAGTACTGGTATTATATCCTATCAGGTTATGGAGCCAATTCTCAAACTGAAGTAGAAACTTAAAAATAAATAAATAAATAAAATATTATATATATCTATACATACATACACACACACACACACATATATATATATATATATATATATATATATACATACACATATATATATATATATATATATTATATATATATGGCTTGAGGAACAGGATAGAGAATAGAGCTGTCAAATGTGCTATTTCTTGTCATTCTTAAATGTTCTGTAACATTTAATACTAGCACATTAAAGAGTATGGATTCAATAGCATTAAAAATAAAGTGTCGTTATATCTCACTTCATTACTTTTTCAGCCATTTTATATTAAATCACCCTTCCTATACCTTAATTTCCAAGTATAAGAAAAATCTCATTTTCATTCTTCATACTCAACAGAGCCATAGGAAAAGTCAAAGCGGTCACCACTCCAATGATTCTCTTCATCAAGTGAGTTTATCTTTTGATTATATCGGTTGTTCAGTCTCTTCTGATTATATTGATAGGATGGGGTGAAGGAAGTAATATCAAGGAGTTAGTGCGAGTATTTCTTAATGCTTAGAAGGTGACACTAGGAGGTGGGTTGCCCTCTATCAAGTGTGCCTATTGGCCTCCACTTTAAACGTGTAGTCAAAAATTTGAAAAAAAGAAATGAAAAAAATGCCCAGGACTTTTACTAAACATATGTTATACATATAAAATACCTGATGAGGGATGCATGAAAGGATATTGTGACACACATCCACTATTCTTGATTCTAGTATTTATCTTCTCACCTATATATATCTGTGGAAGTAGGATGTGATAATGGAAATCAATCAATACCATTAATTTACATTCTAGTACACACCTTCTATACTATTTATTTCACTTTTTACAGAAGCTGCTCCCATACAATTCCTCCTTCCCTGGAAGGGCGTGCTTTCAGTATTTTTTCCTAGCTTCGCAGATGACTTTGAAATCCTGACTAGGTCATTCTGATGGTTTGGAGCAACTTGATATCTATATACTGGGATGGTTTCGAAAGAGACTTACATGCGCTAATCTATATTCTCTGCCATTTTTCATATATTTCATAAATACGACATTTATGAAAACGGCTGTGGAGTGCAAATGCTTACCAAGCACTCATATTCTAAATCTGCACATAGGTGAGCAAAGTCTCCAAATTATTTTACCTCCGTGTCTCGAATCCCATATCTATAATGAGGGATGACAGTACTTATCTAATAGAAATATTGTGATAATTAAATGAGTTAATACATGTAGGACGTTTAGGACAGTATCTGGGTCATTGTTAGTACTGAGTATTTCCTATTAGTGTCATTAATTTTTATTTGGCTTTATTCCTACAAAGATATGCACTGGCTCTTTGACTCTTAGTTAATTCCTAAGTTTTAAACCTTCAGGCATTTGTCTGTGTATCTTTTATCTGGCATCTTATAGACAGAACAAAAAAAATGTTTTGTGCAATGAATCAACTAAGTGTAGTAATGGTATTATTAAATTTCGCTTTTGGAAAAATAACCCAAAAAGGTAGAATGGTAAGTGGTAAATGGACAGGGAAACTCTAAGAAACTCTTTAATCTATATAAAATAGAAGAGGATTATCAACTAAGGATGCTAGAACTAAGGGGATATAAAGAAGAGGTCAGATTCCCAAAACATTTCAAGCAATAACTGATAGATCTTTAAGGATATGTGACTCTCAAGTTTCATTTCCACTAGCCTGAGAAAGTAATATAGGAAGAATGGACATGCTGAAGGATGGTAAAATTTAAGTTTGAATTACCTACGGAAGTCCTAGATAGAGAAATCCAAAAACAGTTGAGACACATCAGTAGCTCAAGTTAGGATGGAGTACTGGGTAACACATTTTAAATACATGCCAGATATGAGCCAGGTACAAGTATATTTTAGTGACATGAGGCATTACATTTACTGTGATGGATAGATAACTGGGTACATTAAAACCTTTTCCACTGCGGTATAACGTACCACAAAACTTAATGGCTTAACACAAAACAAAAAGTTGTTTTCTCTCATATTCTGTAGGCTGAATAGGTCCATACAAGCGGGTCTTGCTAAATGCCTCTCGCAGTGGTTGCAGTTGAAAAGAAGCTGGGACTAGAGTAATTTTTAAGTTTGATGTGGCAGGATATCCAAAGTGTCTCCCACTGCTGAGAGTTGATCCTGGTTTTTGGTTTGGAGCTCAGCTAGAGATGAAAAACGCTTTTTTCTCCTGTGGACTCTACATGTAGTGTGGGGCTTCTCATTGCATTAATGTGTGTGTTAAGAGACAGAAAGCAAAAGCAGACTGGGCCCTGAAGATGGAACTGCATCATTTCCTCCACATTCTATGAATGAAAGCAGTCGAAGTTTGCCCTCATTTAAGGGAGGGGTCCTTTCACTGGAAGAGTGTCAAAGAATTCATGATAAACTGTAATTCATCAAATGATTACAGAAACACTTAACATTGGGCTTACCCTTTCTTCCCAGATTTTCAAATATTTTTTTGATGCTGTTTTTTGTTGTTTGTTTGTTTGTTTTTTAAGTAGAGTCACTGTTATCTATCTCTGTTTACTCGAGGAAAGGTTAGATGGCATTTACTAGTGTGGGTGGAGAGACAATCTGCAGTAGGGAGAAATGCCAGGAACCAGAGTGGATGGCCCTGGCCAGTGAGAAGAACAAGGAATAATTAGGTTACTTCTGGGAAAGGGAGGAAAAGGGCACATTTGAGATGATTGATTTGTTTTGAATTTTCTTTACCTTCATTACCTGACCCTTACATTAGCACTTTGGAGCAAATATAATACCGCACAAAAGGTGAAGTCTGTGGGCTGTGTATGACATCCAATGGGCCAATGTTAAATCCTGGACACCCCGCCCCAATCACTAACATACAAATACTGGATTTCCTTAAACCTGCTTTTCCATCTGTAAATAATATCTAACTGTATTGGCATTTTATGTTAGGTTCCATTCTCTCTCATTTCATATTTAAAATCAAATTCTCCATAAATAAATTGGCAAATTCTCTCTAAATAAATTGACAAGGAAATGCATTTGCCCCCAAAGCTTCACAGTGGAGAATTTAACCTAGATCCAAGTTCTCTGATTCCTGATGGGTTTACTGCCTACACATTGCCTTTATGTAGATTTATTCAGACATTTCATATTGTCACCTTTAACTTGTTAATTCACCTGCAAAATCTGAGGCTTAAAAACATTGTCTCCAGCCAAGTTCTTTTGGTGATCAGTATCAAGACTCTCAAGTTTAGCCTTGCACTTGGCCTTCACTGACATTCTCCTGGCCGACACCACTGAAATTCATTAATAGATGCTGTGACTTTGGCAAAAATTCTGCATGTATTTAGATGTCAAGCAGCATGTTTACTACTTCAAAGTAATGTAATCCGGTTACCATGGAGCTGGGAGAGGACAGTCAGTGTTAAATCACTGGACGATTTCAAATGGACAGGCCTATAATCCTGAGCATAGTGCACTGCCATCTTAGATAAATGACTAAATAAAATTTTATAATAGTTCTCATTTTCAACAGAAAGAGAAATTCATTGCAAATTGTAAGCTCTTTCCTCAACAGCTTCCACAGTTTATGAAAGTACTGGCAATAAGACATGGCAAAATAACAAGAACAATTGGCAGAGAAGTTTTAATTAAATTAACATACCAATCTTCCCAAGTTTAATTATTTAAATCACTAACAGCACTGTATGGATGTTACAAAGCAGCAAATAAGACCCCAAATAAAAAGGAATCATTTAACAGTAGTTACTTTGCCTTTGAAAATGCATTCTCTGAATATTTAAATAGAGAATCTAATTATTTGAGGAGGTCATAGGTGACATTTTAGTAATGAATGCCTAACCATGTAAAATGACCTTGATTTTATGCTAATTAAGTTAGTTTTCTATGTTCTTTGACAGCTACATGGAAGTATATAATGTTTATTATTTTTCTTTTAAAGTTTATTGGTGTGACAATTGTTAGTAAAGTTACATAGGTTTCAGGTGTACAATTCTGTAATACATCATCTATATCTCACATTATGTGTTCACCACCCTGAGTCAGTTCTCCTTCCATCACCATATATTTGACCCCATTTACCCTTTTCTAGAGCCTCCTTCCCCCCTTACTCTCTGGTAACCACTAAACTGTTGTCTATGTCTATCAGTTTCTGTTTGTTTGTTTTTTCATTTGTTTGTAATGTTTATTTTTTTAAAAAGCAATTTATTGCCTCTGAGTGTGAGTGTGTGTGTGTGTGTGTGTGTGTGTGTGTGTGTGTGTCTGTGTGTTTCTTTTTTTCCCTCTATTGCTGTGGGCTTCATTAGAGTACAGGAATCTTAAAATTGCAGATAGAAGTGTAAGTTTCCTTGTATATATTGAAATTTCTCAATCTGATCAACATAGGTCACTTTCTTTTTATTCTTAATCCATTTAACAAGTGTATGAGAGTAAACAATTTAGGGTCTGTATAACTGAAAGCAATGAACATAAAATAACTGATTTCTTGATAGTTTTATATATACCATGAAATTGGAAGTGCAAATTCATGCTTCCTTCTGGAGACGGATCAAAGAAAAACTCAGTGAGTGGAATACCGAACAAAAAATAATTGTGAGCAAAGGCCAATTTAAAGAAAGGTAAGCAAGATTCCAATGGAGCTCACCACCTACTTGTACATTTGACAAGCCAAAGAGAGTACTTTCAGATGATTCCCTGGGTGAGTTTTAAACGTGCTTTGATTTTGCTATTCCTTTATCTTAACAGGAGGTAAGATTTCCTTTCAACTGACAGCACTTAAGTGGGATATTGCTGGAAAACATCACCTATATGGGTGAGGAAAAAACTTCCTTCTACCCTCAAGATTCTTTCAGCAGGTCTAATAATTAAATCTACATGTGACAGATTAACGGGAGAAAGTAACCAAATTTAATACATATGAACACATGGGAAACTCACATACATGAAAGGGTCAGGTACCCCACATACATAAGAGGTTCAATGAAAAATATTAGATATATATGACCTTCTGAGCAAAGGATCACCTTTGTAGGTCATTGCAGGATGATAAAAAAGAGCAGATGTGTTTAATTAGTAGTTTGCCCTGCCATATAGATAGCTCAAAAAATGTTATCCCTGATAATCTCTTATTATGGACAGTCAAGGACCCTAATTCAAATTCTTCTAGGTGTTTAAGGAGTGGCGGGGGCAGAAGTTTCTCTTGAGCCCACAGGGTCTTGGTTGCCCTTAGCTCAAAATAGTCTGCATATCACAGAGGCACATCTTGGGGTGAATCATTCTGAACCCTGACACCCTTAACTACTG